>NC_057799.1:199483197-199495589 GCF_018294505.1 Triticum aestivum
CCCCCCTCAGATCCACCTCTCTTCCCCCTCGTTCCCCACCGCATCCGAGCGCCGCCATGGCCACGCTGCCGTAGAACTCGCGGCCACCGCGACCTCCGCACCTCTCCAACGTGCCCGCTCGCTCCGCCTCCCTCGACCACGCCTCCCCGACAAGCCGCAGGACGCCGGGCTCCCTCGAACGCTGCCCCGGCCTCGTCTTCTTCCTCGGATCCCCGGCGCGTCTCCGACGAGCGCCGTCGACCCTGCTGCTACTAAACCACCACGGACCATCTTGCATGCTGCACGGTGAGCTCCTTTGCCTCCTGCTCCTCCTCTATAGGTCCCTCGCGCGCCGTAGCTAGTCTGCCACCGCGCCATTTTCTGTCCGCCGCCGACGAGCTTGTGGCCGTTGCCACAGCCGTTGTCATGCTCGCTTGAGCCCGGCATCGTGCTCCTGGGGCTCACAGGAGCCGAACGCGCACGCGCACATGCCTCCCCGTGCCCCCTAGCGCTGGATCCACTGACGCCCGAACTCGGGCGTCCGCTCCGCCGCTCGCCACCGCTGTCTCCGGCCGTTTCCAGCCAAGCCCCCTCCATCGTTCGACGCGCCTCGACGCGCTCGTCTGTTCGGTCCCAAACTCGCATCATTCGAACGCCCCGTCGCGCGATCCCCGTCCGCACCAGAACTGCCGTCCGCCACGCTCGTCACCGGCGTTGTTTCCGGGCACCCCCACGCGTTCCGACGCCGTAGATAGACGCGGGGCACTCCCCTCGTTCGAATGCAGGATACGGCGCCCGATTTGGTGCCCTGTAGGCGAATCCCGACGCTCGCCGGCGTTCGGCCGCTGCACGCGAGCTCGCCGGAGCTACTCCGGCGGCTCCGCTGAGCTGGCACACCTGGGGCCACCCCTGGGTCACTGCATGTCGGCCTTGGGGCCCCAACTGGCCATGTTGACCGAAGTCAACTGCGCTGATGTGGCAGCTACTGCCACTGACATGCGGGCCCGCGTCGTTTAAAACAATTTTGTAAATAGATAAATTGCTAATTAATTAAATTAGTTAATTAAATCCCAAATCTCCCACTGACTACTGGGCCCCGCTTGCTAATTAACCCATTTAGTTAGTCTAAACCCCCTGTTAGTGCACCTGTCAATGACATGTGGGTCCCACTGGACCCACAAGTCAGTTTTGACTCCAGTCAACCGCACTGTTGACTGCTGACATCACACATACATCATGCTGACGTCATGCCATACTGTTCTGGATAATGTTGGATTTAAACAAATAATTAAAATCAGAAAATGATTAAAACTTTAGAAAATCATATAAAATAATCCGTAACTCGGATGAAAATACTTTCTACATGAAAGTTCCTCAGAACGACGAGACGAATCCGGATACGGAGCCCGTTCGTCCGCCACACATCCCTAACATATCGAACTCGCAACTTTCCCCCTCCGGTTCATCTGTCTGAAAACGCGAAACACCGGGAATACTTTCCCGGATGTTTCCCCCCTTTGCCGGTATCACCTAGTACCGCGTTTGGGCACACCTAGCCTCACGCTTTGTCATGTCATGCATCGTTATGCATCTGTTTGCATTGTATTCAAATTTTCTTCCCCCTCTTCTCTCCGGTAGACTACGAGACCGACGCCGCTGCTGGTGCCCCGACCGACTACGCTGTTGACGACCCCTCCTTCTTGCCAGAGCAATCAGGCAAGCCCCCCCCTTGATCACCAGATATCGCCTATTCTTCTCTATACTGCTTGCATTAGAGTAGTGTAGCATGTTACTGCTTTCCATTAATCCTATCCTGATGCATAGCATGTCCTTGCTACTACTGTTGTTACCTTTACCTGCAATCCTACATGCTTAGTATAGGATGCTAGTTTTCCATCAGTGGCCCTACATTCGTGTCCGTCTACTGTGCTATACTATCGGGCCATGATCACTTGGGCGGTGATCACGGGTATATACTTATATACTCTATACATGATACCTGTGGTGACTAAACTCGGGTCGGCTCGTAGGAGTACCCGCGAGTGGATCTTGTGGCAGAGCGAGAGGGTAGGTGGAGGCCACCTAGGAGAGAGGTGGGCCTGGCCCTGGACGGCGTCCGCAGTTACTTCAAAATAACACGCTTAACGAGTTCTTGGTATTTGATCTGAGTCTGGCAATTTTTCTATACGCACTAACCAACTACGCGGGAACAGTTATGGGCACTCGACGTCGTGGTATCAGCCGAAGCCTTCGTGACGTCAGCGACTGAGCGGCGCGCGCCGGATTGGACTGGAACGCCTGCTAGGCTAGGTCTTCTTTTGGCCGCCCTCACAACGTGCAGGTGTGCAATGGGCGATGGGCCCAGACCCCTGCGCCATAGGATTTAGACCGACGTGCTGACCTCTCTGTTGTGCCTAGGTGGGGCTGCGATGTGTTGATCTTCCGAGGCCGGGCATGACCCAGGAAAGTGTGTCCGGCCAAATGGGATCAAACGTGTTGGGTTATGTGGTGCACCCCTGCAGGGAAGTTTATCTATTCGAATAGCCGTGTCCCTCGGTAAAAGGACAACCCGGAGTTGTACCTTGACCTTATGACAACTAGAACCAGATACTTAATAAAACACACCCTTCCAAGTGCCAGATATAACCCGGTGATCGCTCTCTAACAGGGCGACGAGGAGGGGATCGTCGGGTAGGATTATGCTATGCGATGCTACTTGGAGGACTTCAATCTACTCTCTTCTACATGCTGCAAGATGGAGGCTGCCAGGAGCGTAGTCTTCAACAGGATTAGCTATCCCCCTCTTATTCTAGCATTCTGCAGTTCAGTCCACCGATATGGCCCTTTACACATATACTCATGCATATGTAGTGTAGCTCCTTGCTTGCGAGTACTTTGGATGAGTACTCACGGTTGCTTTTCTCCCTCTTTTCCCCCTTTCCTTTCTACCTGGTTGTCGCAACCAGATGCTGGAGCCCAGGAGCCAGACGCCACCGTCGACGACGACTCCTACTACCCCGGAGGTGCCTACTACTACGTGCAGCCCGTTGACGACGACCAGGAGTAGTTAGGAGGATCCCAAGCAGGAGGCCTGCGCCTCTTTCGACCTGTATCCCCGTTTGTGCTAGCCTTCTTAAGGCAAACTTGTTTAACTTATGTCTGTACTCAGATATTGTTGCTTCCGCTGACTCATCTATGATCGAGCACTTGTATTCGAGCCCTCGAGTACCCTGGCTTGTATTATGATGCTTGTATGACTTATTTATGTTTTAGAGTTGTGTTGTGATATCTTCCCGTGAGTCCTTGATCTTGATCGTACACGTTTGCGTGCATGATTAGTGTACGATTGAATCGGGGGCGTCACAATCACTTTCCTTACATGCGGTCCGACATGTAAGTGATATGCCGAGCCACTGTGCCTTGAGGGGCAGGCTGTAACCCCCGTCTGGGGTGATCTTGCGCAGTGGTCTGCTTGCACGCCTCCGATCTACTCAAAGACTTCATCCTGATTTGTTGGTCCTTTCGTATTTTGTGTCAAATTTTGACCATAGATTTAATTGACAAATCTTTAATGCATGTTATAAACATTTATATGGTTGGATTTGTATTTGAACATAGTTTCCACTGATACTATTTTTTGTGACATGCATTAACATTTTGTAAATTGAATTCATAGTCAAAATTTGGCACAAAACACTAAGGGGAACAATAAACCAGGACAGATGTAGTACCATCCGCAAGTCGCCTCCTAGTAGACAATTAATAGAGGGACGCATGGCAACACTTAAATGGTTAGTAGAACGCCCACGGTTTCAATACTACTTAGGTTTCCGATTGTAATGTGGCAGCTCTTTGTTCCAAAATGACTTTGTTTTGGTTGTTTATGTGTGTGCCTTCGCAAATTGAACCACCTAGAATCTTGAAATACATCCCATTTCTTGCATGGGACCTAAACATTCCCATTACATGTCAATATTAATATATAAGAAGTTTGGTTGCGGCACGGTTCATGCATGGTAGGTATGTAAGTTATGAAGTTGATGCAAAAGGTAAGAAAATTACAGTATACATGGAATTGACACAAAAATAAAGATGCATATGGAAACTTCAACGACATCCTCTCGCCCTAGTGCACCGGGTCACCAACCGACAGGTGAGAAGCAGCGGCATTGGCGGCGAGCTCAACGTGCTTCTGAACAATGTCGTCCAAGGTTGACCTGCGGTCGAAGAAGGCCAGCGTCCTATCGTCCTCCTATGGCACGTAGTAGTCCTTGTGGACGATTTGCTCGTAGACGTGGGTGATTATGTTGATGGTGTCTTGCTGAGCCGGGCGTTGCGCGGCGAGCGCGACATCGAGGTGGACATTCTCCGGCGCGACGGCGGGCAGTCGCAGAACCACCAGTGCGTCAAAGTGGTCGTCACCATAGAGGCCATTGAGGGTAGCGGGCATCATAGAGCCTGTGCGCGTGGGCTGGAGGCGCATGTCAAGGTCATCCGCGAGCTTCTTCACGATGGTGAACTTGTTGAGGAAGCCGACGAGGGCCTCTTCGAACAAGAGGACGAAGCTGGAGGCCTCTCGCCCTGGCGGCCTCAAGCACGACCTGGAGACGTACCTCGGTGCCGGGCTGCAAGCCGACGTCGTGGACCATCTAGCACAGCCGGCTCATGGTCGCGCTCATCGCCTCCATGGGTCTAGCTTTTGGCCAACTGATCTTGCGATTGGAGTGATCACTCTTGCAGGGTGCGTAGGTGCGTAGTATTCATAGATGGATTGGACTAGTGGGAGCCTTTATATGAGAAGTGCAGACTGCGTTGCATTCACGTGTGTGGTGGCCATCTACTCCTCGGCCCTTACTCCCTCCGTACCGGTGTACTATAGTCATCTCACCGAGACCAAGTTGGGAAAAAATGAGAGAACTTGATGTTTATTTGATAATTAATGTCATTGCATGTGGAGATTTCATATTTGAGCCATCTACCGTAACGGAGAGTGTATAATATCATCGGAAACTACATTCAAAACCGAATGAAACAATACTCCATGTACTTATTTATAGAGGGACTAGTATATTATTTGTGACATGCATTACTAGATATTGCTAGTCAAATACTATATCCAGACGGAGGTGGTAGTACTACTAAATCCAGACGGTGGCACTAGTACTAGTAGTACTGCCAAGGTAGTAGTATTGTACTACCCGCTGGTCAAATTATTATGTGCTGCTCCTCACAGTGAAGCGACAAGACCCTGCGCCGGAGATGACACTTGAGTGTAGGCGGCGCGTTCGGCATAGCAAAGTCAGCCTCATCGTGTGCAGTAACTATCATCATGGCTGCAGAGCTAGCCTGCTTACAACTAGCCCAATTTTCCAGTGCGGTGCCACTAGTAATAATAAATATTGTACTGGAGTAATGGGTATATTGTCGCTGCACCTATGTGCGCGAACATTTATCGTAACATAGGGCCTCGTTCTGGATAGTCGTAATATTACAAGTTTCAAACCGATATTTACAAATGCTAGGAGTAACGTTGCACGTACGAAGAGGGAATTATTAGGAAGTTTATGTAAGAACTTTCGTTACTTCAGGTGCATGCAACATTATCGTACAAACTAAAATCTGCCGCCCTACATGTCACTAATGGGCAAATAAATTTTTCAGTCTCTTGCGACTTGATGTTTCAAAAAAAAAATTCAGCTTCTGCGGAGGATTTGTCATCTAGTCTTAGACGCTTGCGGTGATGAGCACGCCATTCATTGTTGCGCCAGAGAACGCCAAACCTCATTACTATGAGCACACTTGCCTCCAGAACAAAGAACCTAGCCAATTTAATCTCAGATGTGGTGACTCGGTAGTCGATCAAATCAATTTTTATTAGTTGGAGATCAAGGCGTTCGATGAGACTGTTATATTGCAGCACATTTTTCACTTTCGGGTCTTTTTTGTCTACAAAATAAAAGATCATATTAGAGGAGCTGGTTGTATAAGATTGTCGTGTCATCAAGAGCTACCAATATCATTCGCTCATATGATAGGGTTGGCTCTAATTTTTCAATCTCTCTCTTTGTCTTTCCTCTCATTTACCTAGGAGCACATGAAGTGCTTGGGCATTTGTTTCCTTCCGCTATGTGGCCAATGCCATACTTCTCAAAAGTATGCCACATAATACGCGTCAATGTCAAATCAAAAGATTTTGAAACCGCTCTAGCAATGTGAGAGAGTTAGCACCACTATGAACACAGACCCACATGTATAAACAAATCAATAAAACCAACTACACCAGCATCTCCCTCTCCCAAACAAGTGTTTTTATTGCCTCAGTCCTCTCCCTCTCCCACTCAAGTGTTTTTCATTGTGTGAGTTAATTTGGAACCAGAGCAAAGTAGGTGATCCAGATAGGGGAACCGCGTGAGCAATGTAGGGCATCGATGCCCGATGCATCAAAAGTGAATTTCGCACGTGTTTTGGCCTACATAGTGGAGGGTCCTTATAGCCCACTTTTGTACTACCTCGTATTTAGTGTAAAATTTTAACCATAGATTTACCTAAGAAAATACCAATGCATGACATAAAAAATTATACCATTTGAAATTATGTTCAAATACGAATCCAACAATATAATTTTTAGTGACATGCATTAACATTTCGTCAGTTAAATCTATGGACAAAATTTGAAACTACAAAATACGAAAAGTAAACCAGGACGGAGGTAATACTTGCTCTTAGGCTAACCATAGAGTTACTACTAGTCTAAGTTACTTGACACTATGACTAACCTAGGCTCCTTAGTACAACAAAAAATGATGCTGGTGACACGTGAGAAAAAATACTAAAAACTTTTATTTCGGTGCAGTGCGTAGATGCAGTTTTGAACACTACACTTGTCATCGTAATTTGGAAAAAATACGAAAAAATTGAGCTCCATTGGGATTACCATGTACTAATAGGAAAGAAGTTTCACCTCGATGAGTAGCTTCTTCGTGCACGGAAAGCATCTAAGGAATCCAACAACTTGATCCAGATTGGGGCCGATAGATTTTATTGCCAAGATCTTCACTGTGCGCACAGACTGGGTCAAGCTTGTGGGAATCATTTTTCTAGATCACAGTCATAAATACATCAAGAAGGAATTTAAAAAATGTTAATTTCAAGAAGACAGAGAAGAAGATGAGTGTTGTACCCGAACGATTATGGATCCAATAATGAGTTCAGAGAATTTGGCAGACGAGTAAACCAACGTTGTCAATTTTGGCGCATCAATGACCCTGATTTTGTTGGACTTTCTAGATCAGATACAAGCAATCTCTCAAGGAAATGCGCATTCTCGATGACCATAATGTGGAACAGCTCAAGTGATCTCTTTCCTAGTATGTCTTGTTGCGGGGCCAGCAAGACACATAAATCCATCGAAGATTCGTCGAGGCGATGTGGAGGATAATGAACCTGTGGATCTACCGAAGACGAAGGTACTCGATCACAGTACAGCCACCGAGCAGGTGCTCCATAGCCTTCTTCGAGATGCCAATGTCGAAGAGGTCAAGCTGCTTGAGTTGAGGGAGAAGAAGGGCGGGCGCGACATTAATCTGGGGAAAATAGCAGGAGTTGAACCTCGCGCGGCACGGTGTTGGCTTGAGGTGGAGCGTGGACGTCGGGAGAGAGCGACATTGTCCGGCTTCAAACCTATGCTCCTTGAGCTGATCTAGGGCGGGGGATAAGAACCACTCATCGAACTTGGCTTGGACCTTGCAGTTGGTACTGGACATGCGGATCTCAAGTCGACTGGCTGGCCCAGGGTGCGATGCAAGGATCTTGGAGACGCGGCCATGCGTTTGCAATCCCCATCGCAGAGGCATCTGTCAATAGTGAGGTTGAGGGGGGCGCCACCGCCAGGAGAGCAGGGTGGTCCGTACGGCCTATTTGGTGGGGAGGAGGGCGATGATGACTAGTAGCATGTCATCGGGGAGGCTGCTGATGAAGTCCAGGCTCGCTGGATGCGGTTTTGGCTCGAGCCGCCTCCGCTTGTTGGCTACCTCGCTGTCGATCTCTGTCGGCGGCGACTCAGGTGTACACGTGTGCTGGTGTGTATTGTGTGTTGCGTGTGCGCGAGTGCATCCTTGTGTGCATGCCGCCACTTAGTGGTGTAGTGTGCGTGAGTGCGTCCTTCACGCGGAAGAATGTGCCCTCAATTTACTAGTGTGTGGGGTGCTACCACGAGTGGTTTCAACTTTGTTTACTTCATCGTGTCAGATGGGCCTCTATTTTATATATATTCACCCATTTCCACATGGGCTAGCACACCAAGATAGAGAACACGAGCTGACAAGGCAACATGTGGACTGGTTGACCCGTCTACTAAACAATATACGAAGCTATACGCTGACACAATGACCATATAATCCCTCGGTAAAGAGAGATCGAGTGAGAGGGAAGGCCCGTGAGAGATACTTAGTAGACAGAGAGAGAGATACTAACTTTGTTCGATAATGTAGTGCCTATATTTTTTTAAATCAATCTTTTGAAACTTTGACCAAGTTTATAAAGAAATTACTTATATCTACAATACCAAAGATATATGATGTGAACTTAGTACATCTTGTGATGAATCTATTGATCATTCCGGATGTAAATGTTTTTCTCCACATATACCTGGTCAATCTTTTGTGAGGTTTTGACTTTTCAAAACATCCATAAGTTATGGACCTAAGAGAGTACCCTAACTAGAGAGAGAGAGTGAGTGAAAGAGAAAGAGAGAGTGTCTGTGTGAAAGAGACATGGACAACACACGATAAAGCATAGAAAAAGTGTGTGAGTCCTATGCAAACATATCATGGATGCATCTTCGAGGCCGGAAGCGATGTGAGGAGATAGTGTGTGGTTGTTTGCAACAGAGAGAGAAAGTCTAGCAAACAAGGGAGAGAGGTCGAGATAGACTTATGGAGATATTGCAGGCATGCGGAGGGAGAGAGTGTGTGTTTGTGACAGAGAAATCCCCTTGAGATCGTGATGGGACTACATGGGTGGGACATCGAGTGTGACTAGGTGTGTGCGCGATAGAAGATACCCCGAGAGGGATCGTGATTGACCTAGGGATGGTAGGAGACAATACGTGTGTTGATGATGGATAGTGAGAGGTAGTCATACCTAGGAGGGAGTGCATGTGCCTATGATGGAGTGAGAGATTACGGTACGTAGGGGGGTGCTTGGGAGATAGAGAGAGAACAAGAGGGCGAGTGTTCGATTGGTCTATCTAGTGCGAGTGAGATATGTGTATGTGTGACCTAGGGAGATATAAAGTTTGAGAGAGGTAGAGGAGCCCCGATACGGCTGAGTGGTGTGTGAGAGAGTTGAGAGAGAGAAAGAGATATTCTCTCCATTTGATAATGTAGTGCGCATAATTTTTTTAAGTGAACCTTTGGAAACTTTGACCAAGTTTACAGGGAAGATTATTCATATCTACAATACCAAAGATACATCATATGTAACTACATCTTCTGATGAATCTAATGACATGTGTTTGTTGTTCTAGATGGAAATGTTTTTCTGCACATACCTGGTCAAACTTTGTGTGGTTTGTTTTTCAAAAAATCTATATGCTATGCACCAAAGAGAGCACTTAATTCCAGAGAGATCAAGTGTGTGTGAAGGAGAAAGAGTGAGTGTGCAAAAAAGAGAGAGAGTGTGTGTGTGTGGAAGAGAAAGGGACAGCACACGGTAAAATAGAGAGAAATTGTGCGTGTCTTATGCAAAATTATCACGCATGCATCCCCGAGATAGAAAAGCGAGGTGAGGAGATGCACTGAGATAGCTAGTGTGTGATTGTTTGCAGCGGAGAGAGAGAACCCCCCATAACACCTGTCCAACAGAGGTTTGGCCAACAAGGGATAGAGGTCAAGATGGAGGTACGGAGACGAAGATGGAGGCACGGGGGAGAGAGGGTGTGTTTGTGATAGAGAGACCCCCTCGAGATTGTGATGGGAATATATGGGTGGGAGATCGAGAGACGAGGTGTGTGCATGCTAGAAAGATACCTGGAGAGATATCGAGATAGACCAAGTGAGGGAAAGAGCCAATGGGCATGTTTGTGATGGAGACTGAGAAATAGTTATATACCTAGGGGTGCGTGTGCCTACAACGGAGTGAGAGATAGGCATACTTAGCTAGGCGGGAGAATTATGTGTGTGTGTGCGTGTGAGATGGAGAAAGAATAAGGGAGAGAGTTTTAAATGGGTCTATACATTGTGAGTGAAATATGCATGTGTTTGTGACCTAGGGTGATAGAGAGTTCAAGAGAGAGAGAGGGAAGATCCCCGAGACGGCAGAGTGGTGCATGAGAGAGTTACAGACGACAAGATAGGGAATTTGTGCGCGTACGATGAGTGCACCCTACATATTTAGCTTAGACTAGAGAGTCATACATTGTGTGCGAGAGATACCTATACATGGAGTGTGCATGCTGTAGCGACCCGACCTCAGACAGTCAAGTCTCTATGCTTAAGTGTCATCCCTGGATCGGTATTGCTGACACACACAGTACTTGAGGATTTGTAACATTGTTCAATCACACACTTATTACATCAAGTGCCTCAAAAATAGTACTTACTATAATAATATGGCTGAAGGCCATCTAAATAAGATAACTGCGGAAGCATCAAAGATAAATGAGTCCATCCAACTCCACGACAATACTGAGTGCACGACATCGACCTAGCGCACCTTACTCTTCGTCTGAAAACTCTGCAACATGATACGTTGCAGCCGTGTAGGTCAGCACATGGAATATGCTGGTAAGATAACACTATAGAGCAATGAACAAATAACATCTAACACTACATGCATATATGGCTGGTGGAGGCTCTATGGTTATCATTTGCATAAAGCTAATTTTTTCCCTACAACAAAGGAATATATTTTATTTAACTACAAGTTTGTTGAAAATATTGAGATGGTAACCCTAACTCAATCCCAAAATAATATCAATAACCCAACAAATTAATTAAGTATAGTGATGAGATCAAATCAATAATTCAAGTACCAGATACTCAAGATGTCCATAACCAGGGACACGGCTAACCATGATTAGTTTGTACGCTCTGCAGAGGTTTGCGCACTTTTCCCCACAAGAATTGATCTCCTCCGTTGTATTTCTCGCACTACATGGTGTTTGAGAAACGGATGACCGAGACACAGTCTTTCTGAAGAGGTCCCCTTAACCGATAGATAGGCCGGTACACCTACAATTCCCCTACATCTGCTAGCCTATCATGGAAAGGTTTCCCACAACTTACTCAACTATGCCAGAGCCCATAATGGCATGTGGCTGCACACGGAAGTTTCTAGCATGAATAATCGTATGATCCCTTTGAGCCCGGGTGGCAAACCATAGGATGATCACACGGGTTCCTCGGGATCTCCTTGGACAACACTGGTATAACCTCAGGTGCCCACAACCAATCCACCCAGATGTGTATTTAAGTAGCCACCTTAAGTTAACCCTTAGTTAATAATAACTCTCACATCTTTCATGAATCTCTCATACCAAACCACGTCTACAAGCATAGCCTAGTAGTATAAGCATAACATAGTAACAATACCCTGGGTTTGATATAAGACAATAGGTTCCTACCTCATCATCTACTTCCCAATACCCACATGTTATCAAATTCTAACCATGCAATGTTTGAGGGTTGAAACTAATGCATAAAAACTGGGTAATGAAGGGATATGATCAAAGTGTTACTTGCCTTGCTGACATCGGAAAACCCTATTGATTCCTTGTAGCACGATTCGCACTCCGGAAACTCCATCGTGAACAAATAGTAGCATACATAAGCACTCAAAACAGAAAGTTCAAACGAAGAGCTTCCATTTGCAAAAAGAATCAATCGAATCACAGCTAAGAAATTCAAACTACGATCAAAAGAAGTTCAAATTCAAATCTGCTTGAAACTAAATTTTAAATTTAAAAAATCATGTTCAAGTTTTTTATCTGAGTAGAGGGGAACAAGACGAAGATTTTGGCGTTGGTTTCACTGGATTTGGATAAACGAGCAAAAAGTAGCGAAGGTTTAAAGATCAGGGACTAAACTGCGATAAAAGATAATTACAGATAGGTCCCTGGCCGAAAATAAAACTAAAAAGAAAGACCTAACGAACGAACGTTCGCTAACAGAAACTATCGAACGAATTTGTTCGCTAATAAAACAAATCGGGTGAACGTTCGCTAATTAACAAACTCAAAAAAAATAAAACCGATCTACGAATTAAACCGAACTTAATAAAAAAATCAGGCGGGTTTTTCTTGGATTTTATCGGTACGCGAAAAAAACCAGCGGCTCGGATTGGATCGGCGATGGCGGCTCCGGTGAGAGGCGCGGCGGCGGCGGCGTTCTCCGGCGGCGAAGGGAGCGGGCGGC
>NC_057799.1:199495973-199567547 GCF_018294505.1 Triticum aestivum
GGGGCTGCACGGGGTGGCACGGCTGCGGCAGGCGGCGGCTGCTGCTGCTGCGGGAGGCGGGCGACGGCGGTGAGGGAAGAGGGGGGTGCGGCGGCTTATAAAGGGGAGGGGCGGGGTGCGGCTTGGGCGAGGGGGCGACGGAGGCGGGGCGGCGTCGGACTCCTTGCCGGAGTCCGGCTTGGTCATGGGCGGCGGCGCAGCGGGGAAGGCGGCGGCGACTGGGCCGGCTTGGCCTTCGGCCCGGTCGGTCCGAATGAAGATTTTTTTTTAATAGTTTTGCCAAAAAATAAAATAAATAAAAATCCTAAAATCCCAAAAATAATTTTCACGTCCTCTCCTAATATTTAGGACAACATGAACAATTTTTGGGCTAAAATGCAATTTTTTTTCCTAATTTAACCGAATAAAATCTCAAATAAAAATCAAATAGAAAATATATTTTTATTCAAAATTAAATTTCCATTATTTCCTGTGTTTTTAAGAAGTCATATTATCTTCTCTCCTTATTTATTAATTTTGAAATAATTGGGAAAATAATTTCACATAAAAATCACCTTGATCCAATTTTACCAAATTTGAAAATTCAAAAGTGGAATTTTTATGAAAACCTCCAACTCTCTCAAATGGTCCCTGAGTTGCTTAAGGTCTTCTAGGATCAAAATGTCCAAATAAAACCAATTCAACTTGCTAGAATCATGGATGCATATGATGACCTATGATTAACATCCAAATTGAAAATTGGGATGTTACAAACCTACCCCCCTTAAGATGAATCTCGCCCTCGAGATTTGGGTTGGCTAGAAAATAGGTGTGGGTGGTCTTTCCGTAGGTCTTCTTCTCGCTCCCAGGTGGCTTCTTCCTCGGTATGGTGGCTCCATTGAACATTGCAAAACTTGATAACCTTGCTGCGTGTAACTCGACTGGCAAACTCGAGAATCTTGACGGGTTTCTCCTCGTAAGATAGGTCACTTTCCAACTGTATTGCTTCCAGGGGCACTGTATCTCTCAGAGGAATATCAGCCATCTCTGCATGGCACTTCTTCAACTGTGAAACGTGAAATACATCATGAACTCCTGACAATCCTTCGGGTAATTCCAACTTGTAGGCAACTTCTCCCATACGTTCCAAAACTTGGTACGGTCCTACAAACCTTGGGGCTAACTTTCCCTTAACTCCAAATAGTTTAACTCCTCGGAGTGGTGACACATGAAGATATGATCTGTCTCCGATTTCATAAAATACTTCCTTGCGTTTAGTGTCAGCATAACTCTTCTGCCTGGACTGAGCTACCTTCAGTCTATCACGAATCAACCTAACCTTCTCTTCAGACTCTCCGATCAAATTTGGTCCGAACAATTGTCGGTCCCCAACTTCATCCCACATCAACGGTGTCCTGCACCTCCTTCCATACAAAGCTTCGAAAGGGGCCATCTTCAAACTAGCCTGGTAGCTGTTGTAGTACGAGAACTCTGCGTAAGGAAAATTATCATCCCAACTAGATCCGTAATCTAGCGCACAAGCTCTCAACATGTCCTCCAGAATCTGATTGACTCTCTCGGTCTGTCCATCTATCTGTGGATGAAAGGCTGTACTGAATTCTAGCCTGGTACCCAAAGTCTGGTGCAACTGATTCCAAAACTTTGAGGTAAACTGTGTTCCTCTATCTGATACGATGGTCCTCGGAACTCCATGCAGACATACGATCCTGGTAATATATATCTTGGACAACTTCGCGGTCATATAAGTGGTTTTCACAGGGATAAAATGAGCTACTTTGGTCAAGCGGTCAACTACTACCCAAATAGAATCATATGCTGATCATGTCCTGGGTAATCCGGTGATGAAATCCATGCCAAGCTTATCCCACTTCCATTCGGGTATCGGCATAGGCTGAAGCAAACCTGCTGGCTTCTGGTGCTCTACCTTGACTCTCTGATAGATGTCGCATACGGCTACATACTTGGCAATATCCTTCTTCATACCTGTCCACCAGAAATGTTCCTTCAAATCCAAATACATCTTGGTGTTTCCGGGGTGAATCGAGTATGGCGAGTCATGAGCCTCCTGAAGTATCAACTTCTTGATCTCTGGGTCATTGGGCACATATATACGATCCTCAAACCATAAGGTTTCGTTTTCATCCTCACGAAAACCGTTGGCCTTTCCTTTACTCATCTTTTCCTTTATCTCCGCAATCTCCTTATCAGTCTTCTGGGCTTCTCGAATCTTTCCCAACAATGTGGACTGAACCTCCAATGCTGCTACAAAACCTCTAGGAACTATCTCCAAACGAAGTTCTCTGAGATCTTCGGCTAACTCTCGAGGTAATCCTCCAGTCACGATAGTATTGACATATAACTCTTGCGGCTCAAAGCGTCTGCTACAACATTGGCCTTTCCTGGATGATAATGTAGCTTTATATCATAATCCTTTATGAGCTCCAACCATCTCCTTTTCCTGAGATTCAAATCCTTCTGCGTGAAGATATACTTCAAACTCTTATGATCTATGTATACATCACAACGGTTTCCAATAAGAAAATGTCTCCAGGTCTTGAGAGCATGCACTACGGCTGCTAACTCCAAATCATGCGTGGCATAATTCAACTCATGAGGTCGAAGCTGTCGTGAGGCGTATGAAACAACTCTTCCGTCTTGCATAAGTACACCTCCAAGTCCTTGACGAGAAGTGTCGCAATACACTTGGAAATCCTTGCGTATATCCGGAAGAATTAGCACTGGGCTGTAACTAAACGTTTCTTCAACTCCTAAAAACTGGCCTCACATTCTTTGGTCCATTTGAACTTGGTGTCCTTCTTCAATAACTCCATCATGGGCTTCGCAATCTTGGAAAAATTCTCAATGAATCTCCGGTAATATCCTGTGAGTCCAAGAAAACTGCGTATCTCTCCAACTGAGGTGGGTGCCAACCACTCTGTGACAGACTGAACCTTAGTAGGGTCTACTGCTATACCTTCTCCAGATATAACATGTCCGAGAAATCCGACTTCCTTCAACCAAAACTCACATTTGCTAAACTTGGCATATAACTGATGTTCCCTGAGCTTCTCGAGGACCAAGCGCAAATGTTCCTTATGTTCTTCTTCATTCTTCGATTACACCAATATATCATCAATGAACACCACAACAAACTTATCCAAGAACTCCATGAACACTTTGTTCATCATACTCATAAAATATGCAGGGGCGTTAGTCTCATATAGCCCATACCTTGTGGTAAAAGTTGTCTTGGGTATATCCTGTTCTCGTATCTTCAGCTGGTGGTATCCTGATCGAAGATCGATCTTGGAGAATACTTTAGCTCCCTACAGCTGGTCAAACAAATCATTGATCATTGGTAGTGGGTACTTGTTCTTGATCGTCACCTTAATTAGTGCACGATAATCAACAACCATTCTCAAGGATCCATCCTTCTTCTCAACTAAGAGCACTGGGGCTCCCCACAGTGATGAACTTGGTCGAATATAACCTTTCTCCAATAACTCCTTAATCTGCTTCTTAATTTCCTCCAGATCATTTGCGGGCATCCAATATGGTCTCTTCGATATTGGTCCGGTGCCTGGCAACAATGCTATCAAAAATTCTATATCTCGATCTGGTGGCATGCCTGGTAATTCCTCTGGGAACACATCGGAATAATCCTTCACAACTGGCACTTCCTCCTGAACAACTCCCAAGAGTGAATTTACTTGGGTCCTCCTTCGCGCATGCCTAGACACATACTTGATCCGTTTACCCTCTGGGGTGGTGAGGAGAATTGACTTACTAGCACAATCGATATTTTCTCCATACATCGATAGCCAATCCATGCCTAGTATCACATCCAATCCTTGTGACTCCAAAATTATTAGATCCGAGGGGAAAACATGCCTACCTATGGTCAATGGCATTTGAAAACATCCTCTGCTTGCCATATACTCCACTCCATGTGAGCTTACTAACATAGGTGTCTTTAGGGCTACGGTGGGCAACTTAAACTTATCCACAAATCCCCTTAATATGTATGAATGCGATGCGCTAGTGTCAAAAAGAACAATAGCAGTAAATGACTTAATCAAAAACTTACCAATAACTGCATCGCGCTGCTCTTCAACTTCTTCCATGTTGACGTGGTTCACCTGCCCTCTAGTGAAAGGGTTGGGCTTCTTCCCAAAGCTTCCATTTCTATTACCATTCTTCACCTCAGGACATTCATTGGCGTAATTTCCGGTCTTCCCGCACTTGAAAGAGGTAACGTGACTCAGATCCTTCTTAGCGGGTCTGGCTGGGTTGGAACGGTTCTGATTGTTGTTTCCTCCACTCCCATTGCCATTCTTGGGGCCACTGTGGTTATGTGAACTTCCTCCATTGTGAGTATGGCCTCCATGGTTATGATGGGTATGTCCTCCCGAGTTCGGGGTAAAACGTGGCTTCTGCTGGGCTCCAGAGTTGTACTTCCCTTGTCCATACTTCCGTTTGCGGCTCTCTATCTGCTGTTGCTTGCCTTCAATCATGAGAGCGCTGTCTACTAGCTCCTGATAGTTGGTGAATGTTTCCACCATTAACTGCATACTCAGCTCGTCATTCAGCCCCTCCATAAACTTCTCTTGCTTCACGGTATCTGTGGCCTCATCATCTCGGGTGTAGCAAGCTAACTTGCTGAACTCATCCACGTACTGCACCACAGTACGATTTCCCTGGCGTAAGTTGTGAAACTCATGCTTCTTCATACTCATAGCTCCAGCTGAGACATGTGCAGCGCGGAATGCTTGCTGAAACTAATCCCAAGTGACATTGGCCACGGGGAAAGTGGCAGTGTAGTTATCCCACCATGAGGCTGCGGGTCCATTCAGTTGATGCGCGGCAAAGCGCACCTTCTCAGCATCTGTGCAACCTGCGGTGGTCAGCTCCCTTCAAATCTTGCAGAGCCAGTCATCAGCAACAATTGGCTCGGTGCTACTAGAAAACACCGGCGGATTCAACCTTAGAAAATGGGCTAAATTGTCAACTGGAGGTGGTGGCGGTGGGTTGTTGTTGTTGTTGCCTTGGTTCTGGACTAGCAACTGCATCAAGGCATTCTGCTATTGGATCAACTAAGTGAGATCCGGTGGGAAGACAAATCCGGGGTCATGTCTCGGAGGCATCTGATAGGTTTTTTAGAGGGGTGAGAACAGAATAGAGTGAGGTCTAAAGAGAAATCACTGCCCATATGCACATGAGACAAACACATTCATTTCACACCACTCAATTCAAACAAGATCATACAATCGATCTAAGCTACCGTTACAAAATCTCACGGACTATTACTATATACATGGAAGAATACTAATGGTATATGGTGGTCGACTAGAAATTTTGATCGGTGGAAGACTCCATACTATCAGCTCCAGCTTCGTCTTCATAATCATCACTGTCTCCATCATTGCTGTCGGGGTCGGAGTCTGTGTCGTCTATAATGATGTAGTCTTCAGAACGGATGTCCTCCTCAGGTTCGGGATCACCCATGAATATTCCTAGCTTCTTCTTCAGGTCTTCATTCTTCTCCAGTAGTACAGCAATTTCTTCTTCATATCCATCGCGTGTAGACTTGAGTTCCTCTTCTAGCTCCATGTTCCGGGTCATCACCTTTATCATGTCTATCATGTTGGTGCACATTTGGTTCTCCTGTCGTCGAATGTGCTGATTCAAATCCTGTATGTAGGCTGCAATAGATTTATCCTTCCTGGTGCAAATCATCTCCCATTGCTCATCTCGGCGTCCACATATCTGGTAGATGGTGTCCTTAAGATCCTTCTTGTACACTTCGCCAATGCGTCCCATGGAGTGTGGGCGGCCATGCTCTTTCCTAGGCTCCAGGTTGGCGCATGAAAGGAAAACTCGATGGGCTCAGTAACTGGTGCGAACGTCCTTCCTGGAACATGGACTCGAATCATCCAGCGCTCCTCTTCTGGTAAAGTGGCGGTGTAAGTTTCGGTGAAGCTTGGTATGCCGATGTCCAGGTACCTAGTGACTTCCTTCAAGTGTCGTTCGAAAGGGGTGTCGTCATCCGGTTGAGTGAACTTGTTCCTTGGGTCCGCCATCTATAGAGTAGAAATGGAGAATAGTTAGAAATGAGTAGAGAAGAGTATCCTGTGGCTTTTCCTAGTGGTCGCGTCCTACATTCAGCAGGTGCTCTGATACCATCTTGTAGCGACCCGGCCTCAGACAGTCAAGTCTCTATGCTTAAGTGTCATCCCTGGATTGGTATTGCTGACACACACAGTACCCGAAGATTTATAACAGAGTTCAATCACACACTTATTACATCAAGTACCTCAAAAAGAGTACTTATTACAATAATATGGCTGAAGGCCATCTAAATAAGATAACTGCAGAAGCATCAAAGATAAATGAGTCCATCCAACTCCACAGCAATACTGAGTACACGACATCGACCTAGCGCACCTTACTCTTTGTCTAAAAACTCTACAACATGGTATGTTATAGCCGTGTAGGTCAGCACATGGAATATGCTGCCAAGATAACACTATAGAGCAATGGACAAATAACATCTAACACTACATGCATATATGGCTGGTGGAGGCTCTATGGTTATCATTTGCATAAAGCTATTTTTCCCTACAACAAAGGAATATATTTTATTTAACTACATGTTTGTTGAAAATATTGAGATGGTAACCCCAACTCAATCCCAAAATAATATAATAACCCAACAAATTAATTAAGTATAGTGATGAGATCAAATCAATAATTCAAGTACCGTATACTCAAGATGTCCATTACCGGGGACACGGCTAACCATGATTAGTTTGTACACTCTGCAGAGGTTTGCGCACTTTTCCCCACAAGACTCGATCTCCTCCATTGTATTTCTCGCACTGCATGGTGTTTGAGAAACGGATGACCGAGACACAGTCTTTCCTAAGAGGCCCCCTTAACCGATAGATAGGCCGGTACACCTACAATTCCCCTACATCTGCTAGCCTATCATGGAAAGGTTTCCCACAACTTACTCAACTATGCCAGAGCCCATAAGGGCATGTGGCTGCACATGAAAGTTTGTAGCATGAATAATCTTATGATCCCTTTGATCCTGGGTGGCAAACCATAGGATGATCACACGGGTTCCCCGGGATCTCCTTGGACAACACTGGTATAACCCCAGGTGCCCACAACCAATCCACCCAGATGTGTATTTAAGAAGCCACCTTAAGTTAACCCTTAGTTAATAATAACTCTCACATCTTTCATGAATCTCTCATACCAAACCACGTCTACAAGCATAGCCTAGCAGTATAAGCATAATGTAGTAACAATACCCTGGGTTTGATATAAGACAATAGGTTCCTACCTCATCATCTACTTCCCAATACCCACATGTTATCAAATGCTAACCATGCAATGTTTGAGGGTTTAAACTAATGCATAAAACTGGGTAATAAAGGGATATGATCAAAGTGTTACTTGCCTTGCTAACGATCGGAAAACCCTTGTGATTCAAAGTAGCATGCTTCGCACTCTGGAAACTCTATCGTGAACAAACAATAGCATACATAAGCACTCAAGCATAAGATGCAAAGGTAAAACCAAGAGAAAAGATTTAAACAGAAAGTTCAAACGAAGAGCTTCGATTTGCAAAAAGAATCAATCGAATGAGAGCTATGAAATTCAAACTACGATCAAAAGAAGTTCAAATTCAAATCTGCTTGAAACTAAATTTCAAAATTTCAAAATCATGTTCAAGTTGTTTATCTGAACAGAGGGGAACAAGACGAAGATTTTCGCGTTGGTTTCACTGGATTTGGATAAACGAGCAAAAAGTAGCGAAGGTTTAAAGATCAAGAACTAAACTGCGATAAAAGATAATTATGGATAGGTCCCTGGCCAAAAATAAAACTAAAAAGAAAAACCTAACGAACGAATGTCCGCTAACAGAAACTAACAAACGAATTCGTTTGCAAATAAAACAAATCGGGTGAACGTTCCCTAATTAACGAACTCAAAAAATCGATCAACGAATTAAACCAAACTTAATAAAAAAACCGGGCGGGTTTTCCTTCGGTTTTACTGGTTCGCAAAAAAAAAACCAGCGGCTCTGATTGGATCGGCGATGGCGGCTCCGGTGAAAGGCATGGCGGCGTTCTCCGGCATGGCGGCGGCGGCGTTCTCCGGCGGCGACGGCAGCGGGCGGCGGGGCTGCGCAGGGCGGCTGTGGCTGCTGCTGCTGCGGGAGGCAGGTGGCAGCGATGAGGGAAGAGGGGGTGTGGCGGCTTATAAAGGGGAGGGGCGGGGTGCGGCTTGGGCGAGGGGGCGACGGAGGCGGGGCGACATCGTACTCCTTGCCGGAGTCCGGCTCGGTCACGGGCGGCGGCGCAGCGGGGAAGGCGGCGGCGACTGGGCCGGCTGGGCCTTCGGCCCGGTCGGTCCGAAAGAAATTTTTTAAATAATTTCACCAAAAAATAAAATCCAAAATAAAAAAATAAAAATCCTAAAATCCAAAAATAATTTTCACGGTCCTCTCCTAATATTTAGGACAATATGAACATTTTTCTGGGCTAAAATGCAATTTTTTCCTAATTTAACCGAATAAAATCTCAAATAGAAAATATATTTTTATTCAAAATTAAATTTCCATTATTTCCTCTTTTATGAAGAAGTCATATTATCTTCTCTCATTATTTATTAATTTTGAAATAATTGGAAAAATAATTTCAAATAAAAATCACCTTGATCCAATTTTACCAAATTTGAAAATTTAAAAGTGGAATTTTTATGAAAACCTCGAACTCTCTCAAATGGTCCCTGAGTTGCTTAAGGTCTTCTAGGATCAAAATGTCCAAATAAAACCAATTCAAATTGCAAGAATCATGGATGCATATGATGACCTATGATTAACATCCAAATTGAAAATTGGGATGTTACACATGCGAACCAGAGAGAGAGGCGGGGAGGGAGCGACAAGGATTGTGTTTGTATGCGCGCGATAGAAACCAAGATTGTGGGATAGAGAGAGAACGGGAGTCCGGGAGAGGGGAGAGGTCGCGTTTATGCATCGAAGACTAATATAAGCCATGTTTCGGTATAAATTTGCATTCAAAACTTTGAATTGGTGAACATGGTGTTTGCAATCCACACGTGAACGGAGATATGTGTATCAAACAAGTTTGTTAGTTTGACTTTCAGCATGCTCGTGGAGTACTATAATACAACATGCTACTCAATTGAGGTGTTCAATTTTGGATTTAGTCCACAATTTTGACCGGGTGAACGAGCTATTTCACTGAATCAAGATATTTCATTTTGGGTTTGATTCCCATTTTTGAGTGGGTCAACTATTTATCAAATAGTAAATTGGTAGCAACGAGCATGTAAAAACACATTAGTCCCGAGCATCATCTCACCATCTAAAAAAGAAGTGGCAAGCTAATATTTCAAAATTTGATTCGAATCGACTTGGTAAGGTAGACATGGATGCTCGTTCTCCCAAAAATTGAACAAACCACTAATCACCCTCGACTCGGTGGAATTCGCCCGAGCAAATAAATGGGAGACACGAAATTACCGGCCTATGTGGGACACGCATCAATTGGCCCATCGTACATCGAGGGTAGGTTTGTAACTTCATCCAAGTGCGCCCTCTCCTCGGCCAAAATGACAGGTGCCGAATAATTCATAAACCATGGGCGGCAAAACAACCTCTCCTCAGTCGAAATCGCTCACACCCACTATTTCAAAACACACCCCCTCGCCCGAAATCGCTGGCGCCCGCTATTTGGGAGAAGCAAAGTTACCCTACTATCCCCGACCCTCAAGAAACAGACCCAAGCCCAGAAGCCAAAAGGCAGGGGTAGAACTGTAACTTCCCCCACATTTCAGCCAAATGTGTCTGTAAGACATGGTTCCCCCTCCCGATTCCCCATTCATACAGTGTGGGCACCAAATCACCTTCTCCCCAGCCGCGATACCTCAGCCCCTCCTCCATGGCACACCCCACCGCACCAAATTCTCCGCCGCCCTCCTCCCCAATATCGGAGCCGCTGTCCGTTTGCCGTCATGCATTGGGTCATGTGCCTCTTACTCCGTGCTGCCGGAGCTGCCTCAACGACGACCGCATGAACCATACCGGAGCCAGTTCACCCGCGTTGTTGTGCACGACGCCGGAGCGGCTCCAACTTCGGACGCGTCCAGGGCCTGGGCGCAGCTTCCCCGTAGCTGTCGACCGTCTCGAAATATCTGCTTTCCTGCCGCCGGGAGCCACCACAACCGCGCCGGCCTCACCGACTAGCAGCTGGAGCTGCCTACTTCACTGGGCCGCAAGATAGGTCGTACACTCATCTTAAGTCACTATTTAGGAGTCAGTTGCCTGAATTTTTATTCTGTGCCCGTCGATTCCCAATGGGAAGCAGAACCCCTCGAGGAGGCGGAGCTCCTAGGCTTCCGGTTGGCTGGGGTAGCAGTGCCTCGGTGTCTGTCATAGGGGTGCGGGGGCACAAGTTCACCGCGGAAGCAGCGGTTAGGTGGCTATCATAGAGTTCTGTGGGTTGAAGGTACTGCCACCGCCGGATCTGGATGACGGCGAGTCTTTGTGGTTTGGACTGGGGCGGCGCAACCACGGTAGTGCGGTGGGGCGGGGGCGGCGTTTTGGTTGGAGCTCCCGCGGCCAGGGACGGCGGAGGCAGTCTGCTCTATCGGTGGTCGCTAGCTCTTCGGGGAAGATTCTGAAAAGTGTCAGCCGGGAGGCACAAGACGACCATCCAGCCATCCAACATAGATCGGATAGTACCAACAACAAATAAAATCGTGTGACCCCAATTTAGTTTTCAGTCATCACACGTGTCACCAGTCTCGTACCTTAGTCTTGATCTCTTAGGGTATTTCTTCAGATCAGAGATATGTGTCGTTCTTAACACTATGTGTTTTCTACATCTTCAGCCACACCGTCTTCCTTCTCACCGCAGCTGCTCCAACAACGGAAGCATACAGCAGAAGGGAGCTATAGTCCCCACTCAACAGTTCCCTACCTTGAATGTGCGTGCCTGACATGGACAGCCACAACAACTGCAGGGCCATCGACAAGTCAGCAGATGATGCTCACTCCTATGGATGGCCGACAGATAGGTTGTACCCTCATCTTACTTGTGTGCAACATTTATGGCTTCATTATTCATCTAAGCATGGAAAATAGATTATCACATGTCACTGTATATTCATGTTGATCTCTTAAGAGTCTTGTTCAGGAATTAACGTTGCTCCATAGTTCAAATAAGAGACTTGTTCAGGTGTTAACGTTGTTCCATACTTATCATCCATCAGCCAATTCTATCCCACAGGGTGGTGATTATACCACTTCTAATATTACCTATGTTGTTGTTCTTTGATACTTTTGTGTGCCATCTAGTTAATTGAGTACAAATTATACATATTCTATAGCTTTCATCTGTGTTCTGCCTTTAGTTTTTGAGACCTGTTGCTGCTAGTTAAGTCTAGTCCTACTATTTATGTCATCTCCTACAGGCACTCATTACATAATCTAACTACTAGTTGTCTTCCATGCATGTCAGATATAATTGCACACACTGATATACCCACAAGAACCTTGCGGAGCAATGTAGGACCAACAAACTTGACGTCAATGATACCCAATATGATGGAACAGTTAAAGGCAGTTCTTCAGAAGACTAGCAGAAAGATGATGAATCATATTCACCCCACAAGGTCCTTGCTCTAACTTGGCCTGTGATATTGGTACATCATGCATATAATGTCCTGGAGTGCATCTACTCTGTTGCAATGCCATGAGCTTAGCCTGCTGATCATGCATGTAAATATGTCATGCCTTCCTGTTTTTAGTACCTATTCCATTCATGATAACGTGTTTTCAAATTCATGTATTGTCATTCTACTCTGTCGCAATGCCATCTACTTAGTCTGGACATCACGCTTTTAATTTCTTATGCATTGTTATTCATCAGTATGTACTCCATCCATCTACCATACCATGTTTTTTACATTGAAGTGTCGTTCTACTGGTCTGTTGCAACACTATCTTAGTTTCCCAATCATACGCGCATATGTTGCCTTCGTATTTTTTTGTACCTATTCCGCTATCATACTGTTTTACATTCAAATAGTGTTTTTTACTCTGTTGTCCTGTCGTATCACTAGCTCTTACATCATATCCTCCATCCGGATTACATGTCGTAGAAATGGATAAAAATGGATGTATCTAGAATTGAAATACGCCTAGACACATCCATTTATTTCTGGATGGAGAGAATACATGTCAATATGTCATGTCTTTCTATTCTTTAGTACCTATTCCATCTCTCTGCTATAGTATGTTTTATAATGGAAGCACCATTCTTCTATGTAAGGCATGCAAGGGGAAGACGACTATGTTAGAATCTGAAGGACTACACACAAGGTCTTTGCAAAAGATCCAAATGCCAGGAGATAGTAAACCAACTCCAGTGTTCATAGATACTACTCCAGCAGAGAGAAACCCAACTCCACCCGATAATTAGCAGATTCCATTCTAAGAAGCGTGTGTGTGTCCTCGCATCATGATTTTTTTAGCATTCAGATCATATTTTCTACATGTTTCTTACCCATATCTCTTTTAGAAAACAAGCTTAAAGGATAGAAGACTTTCTATACTGGGATCATTTTCGAGGAAAGTATCTTGCGGGAATTCTCTGTGCTCCAATGCTAATGTAAGTACCTGTTGTATATCACCATATTTTTACATCAGTATGTATTTTGTTAATCGGCATGAATCCAAACTTTGTCTGATCTACATTTACTTGTAGCAAAATGTATAATTAAAGGTGACAATGTTATTTTAGTAAGGAAAATTGACTGGTAGTTTTGCATACTAGGCTGCATGAGTGTACTATCTCATATCATGCACATTACTAAATTATAGTGTTGTGGTCTGGTTGCCCAATCATTCATTGTGTCAATGTTGTTTTCCTATTATCTTACCTGGCTGATGATACTTGTGCCATATTGTGTTAATTTGGTGTAGCTTGGTGTGGTCTGGTTGCCCAAACATTCATTGTGTCAATGTTGCTTTCCTATTATGTGACCTGGCCAATGATGGCAAGGCTAGTGCGTTAATTTGGTGCAGGCTGCTGAAGATAAGAAGACAAAGCCTGAAAACAGCAAGGCAGCCCCATTGTTTCTTTCCAATAAATCTAGCGAAGGTAATATGCCAATAACTCTTGATTAATCTGTTCAGTTCCCCTCCTAATTTATGTTATGATGCAGTGGTCGAGACACTCTCCACTATCAGTAATACAAGCCTGCCAAAATCGCCATCTGGATCTGTTCAGTTTCCTCTGTCTCGAATCCAACGAAAAAATGTATGTTTGTGAACCAATTACTGGCTGAAGCAATGATAGAAATTGTTGAGGAATTAGAGGTACACATTCTATTGCAACAACAACTAATCAATGTTTTCAGAGACAGTGTAGCAAAGAAGGAAGAACTTGCTCACATGCTTATGGGCGTGATCTGCGTTGAGGTTGCAAATTGTGAGGTTGTAGATCGTTAAGTTCTGTTCATTTATTTGCACTGGCATCAATCTTTCATTTCCCACTAGATGCAATTTCATGTAATATATGTTGAATGTGCTATGTTTTTCCATTATGCCGTACATTTGCTTAGCGCGCCTCGCATTGCAGCTAACTGGTCGCTAGGAAGCCAAAAAAGCTGTGAAATTAATAGCTAGCACTTACCGTCATGGGCCCTTTGTGAAAGATAGCGGCCCACTGCCTTAATGGGCCCCCTAATGGGCTCGCATGGGCCAAAATTCTCTTCGGGCATTGATTTATCGGTTTTTGTCTTGTTCAAAAATGCTTGTAATGGGCTCAAATTATAATTGGGCCTCCAAACAGGTTCGAACTTTAGCAGGCCCAATAAGTTGATGGGCCGTAACAAGGCCAAAAGCTCTATTGGGCCGCTATAATTGAAACGAGCCAACAATTAATGCTTGGCCCATTTACCTCTCGGGTCGCTAACAGGCCGAAATCATTGCAGGCAATAAGTGGGCCCATTTGATTTCACGGGCCGTTAACAGGCCGTTACTAAGGTCGAGCTGGATATGGCCCAACTGTATTGTGGACCTTTAGCAGGCCAAAAGAGACAGCGGGCTAGTATTGGACCATGAAGAGCATGGCCGCTAAGAGGCCGAAAGTTGGGTCAGACTGTATATGGCCCAACTATGTTGTGGGCCTTTAGCAGGCCGAAAGCGAAACAAGGCTGTTATTGGACCATGAAGAAAATGGGGCGATAAGAGACCAAAACTTAGGTCCGACTGCATATGGCCCAACTCCTTTATGGGTCGTTAACAAGCTGGAAGACACACCGGGCTGGAAATTGGCCCAACAATTAAATGAGTCGCTAAAAGGCCGAAAGACGTATATCCCGAAAATTGGCCCATCCCTTGGATGGGCTGTTAATAGACCGAAACTACGTTGAGCCGATATTGTGCCCAAATATATAGTGGGCTGCTAACGGGTTTGAACTGACGATGGCCTGCAATGGTGTCAAATGGTTAACAGGTCGTTGATGGTCCGTATTGGCACATCTCGTATGGGCAGTGGGCCTAAATGAACCAGACACAAGTAGGCCTATATGGGCCGGCCTGCTAATTTTGACTGGGCCAGCCTCTTTCACCTAAATGGGCCACTGTTGGGCCTTTCCACGTGCCAACGTATCATAGGCGCCTCTCGTACAATGAGTTGGTGACATCTGTCCCAACGCTGAGCCGACACGTGGATCCTCCAGCGAATGAGAATTTTATATGTGGAAAATCCCCATTGGTCATGGCTGTTAACGGATTATCGGATCCAAACCGAAATCCGATAGCTTAACGACGACCCGTTATGGTGGATGCCACATGTCGGTTACCCTTGACGAAAGCACTTCCATGACGCTTCCGTGATGATAATTTCAGTATTGTGATGGAACACTTCTACGATAGCACATGTATGACTATCTTCATTCTGTCATAAAATCGTCATGGATGTACATGCATGACAGAAAACATGACCTACTGTGACAAACACGTATCATCACAGAAGTGTATTTTTAGTGACAACAAGTGAATAATTCATAGGCATTTCCAGACATCTACTAATATTACCAATTCTTTGACATTCATCACGAGAATGGACAAACTTATGTGCATCCTTGAAGAGAATAGGCCAACAAAAACCAGACTGTAATATCTTATGTGCACTTCTGTCTCCATCATTGTGCCCTCCGTATGCCTGGGAATGACACTTTCGTAGGATTTTTTTTCCTGTTCATGCTCAGGTACATATCATCTAATAACACCATCTACTCCTTATTTCTATAAATGTGGGTCATCCCAAAAGTAATGTCTTAAATCAAAAAAAAACTTTTTCTTTTGATGGTATGTGTAACTAGGTGGTATATATTTAGCAATGATGTAATTAGCATAATATGCATACCAAGGATTATTACGAGAAGTAGAAGCATTTATAACAGCTAATTTCTCATCAAGAAAACTATAATTAATAGGCAGTGGGTCATCAAGAAGATTTTCCATCCTAGACAAGTTATCTGTTACAGGATTCTCAGCTTCTTTTCTATCAACAATATGCAAATCAAACTCTTGTAATCAAAGAGCCCACCTAATCAGTCTAGGTTTAGCATCTTTCTTTTCCATGAGATATTTAATAGCAGCATGATTAGTGCGAATAGTAACTTTAGAATCAACTACAAGGTCTGAATTTATCACATACAAACACAACCGCTAAAAAATCTTTCTTATTAGTAGCATAATTTCTTTGAGCACTATCCAAGATCTTAGTAGCATAATGAATAACATTCAGTTTCTTATCAACTCCGTGACCTAGAACAACACCTACAGTATAATCGCTAGCATCACACATAATTTCAAAGGGTAACTTCCAATCAGGTGGTCGAACAATGGGTGCAGAAATCAAGGCTTTCTTAAGTATTTCAAAGGCTTGTACACAATCATCATCATAAACAATGGAACATCGTTTGGCAAAAGATTAGTAAGAGGCCTATAATTTTAGATAAGTCTTTAATGAACCTCCTATAGAAACCAACATCACCGAGGAAACTTCTTATACCTTTGATATCTTTAGGACATGCCTTCACAATTCCATCAACTTTAGCTTTATCTACCTCAGTACCTGTTTCAGAAATTTTATGCCCAAGGACTATACCTTCATTCACCATAAAGTGTCACTTCTCCCAGTTCAAGACAGGATTAGTCTCTTCACATGTCTGCAAAACTCGATCAAGGTTGCTTAAGCAATCATCGAAAGAGGTTCCGTAAACAGAAAAATCGTCCATGAATACCTCAATAATATTTTCATAAAAATCAGAGAATATAGCAGTCATACATCTTTGAAAGGTAGCAGGTGCATTGCATAAACCAAAAGGCATACGTCTACAAGCATAAGTTGCATAAGGACAAGTAAAGGTGGTTTTCTCTTTATCTTCTTTTGACACAGGTATTGAGAAAAACCAGAATATCTATCAAGGAAACAAAAGTGTATATGCTTAGATAATCTTTCTAACATTTGATCTATAAAAGGCAAGGGGTAATGATCTTTTCTAGTAGCTTTATTTAATTTCCTGAAATCTATCACCATCCAATAACCAGTTAAAAATCTTTGTGGGATAAGTTCATTTTTATCATTAGGAACAAGTATAATGCCTCCTTTCTTATGACACAATGAACAGGACTTACCCATCTACTATCAACTATAGGATAAATTATACCTGCCTCCAGAAGCTCTAATATTTCAGTTCTCACCAGATCCTTCATTTTAGGATTCAGACAATGTTGATGATCAACGACCGGTGTAGCATCAGGCTCCACCTTAATATTGTGATGGCATGGAGTGGGCTAATACCCTTAAGATCATCGAGAGCATATCCAATAACAGCAGGGTGCTTCGTCAGAGTTCTAAGTAATCTCTTTTCTTCAGGTTCTGAAAGGTTAGCACTGATTATAAAAGGATATATCTTCTAATCATCAAGATAGGCATATTTCAATGTATCAGATAGTTTCTTTAATTCGAACACATGATCACTCTTAGGTGGGAGAGGATCTCCCAGAGTTTCAACAGGCAAATTATGCTTAAGGATATGTGCTTGTTTAAAGAATATCTCACCTATTTCATTTCTTTCATTCATATGCATATCATTTTCATGGTCTAGCAAATATTGTTCTAATGGATTAGTAGGAGGAACAATAATAAAAGCAAGACTAATGATTTCATCTTTACTAGATAATTCTTAATCATGTGGTTGTTTACTAAACTTGGAAAAATTGAACTCATGAGATACATCACCCAATTTTACTCTAACCTTTTCTTTAACACAATCTATTTCAGCATTAACTGTATTCAATAACGGACTACCAAAAATAACAGGACAAAAATTATCTTGTTCTTATCCAAGTACTGATAACCCACAAGTATAGGGGATCGCAACGGTTTTTGAGGGTAGAGTATTCAACCCAAATTTATAGATTCGACATAAGGGGAGCCAAAGAATATTTGAAGGTATTAGCAGCTGACTTGTCAATTCAACCACACCTGGAGATTAATTATCTGTAGCAAGTAATCAGTAGCAAAGTAGTTTGATAGTTTTGATAATAGTGACAGAAGTAACGGTAATAGTAACAGTGATAGCAGTAATTTTGTAGCAAGTGTAACAGTGATGATAGCAGTAGTAACTTAGTAGAAACAATATAAGATAAATTCGTAGGCATTGGACCGGTGACTTGTTGGATGATATTCATCATGAGACAGTTATAACCTAGGGCGATACGGCACTAGCTCCAGTTAGTCAATATAATGTAGGCATGTATTCCGTAAATAGTCATACGTGCTTATGGAAAGAACTTGCATGACATCTTTTGTCCTACCCCCATGGCAGCGGGGTCCATATTGGAAACTAAGGGATATTAATGCCTTCTTTTAATAGAGAACCGGAACAAAGCATTAACATATAGTGAATACATGAACTCCTCAAACTACGGTCATCACCGGGAGTGGTCCCGACTATTGTCACTCCGGGGTTGCCGGATCATAACACATAGTAGGTGACTATAACTTGCAAGATCGGATCTAAAACATGGATATAATTATGATAAAATAAACGGTTCAGATCTGAGTTCATGGCACCTGGGCCCAAAGTGACAAGCATTAAGCATAGCAAAGTCATAGCAACATCAATCTAAGAACATAGTGGATACTAGGGATCAAGCCCTAACAAAACTACTCGATTACATGATGAATCTCATCCAACTCCTCACCGACCAGCGAGCCTACGAAGGGATTACTCACTTCGGTGGGGAGCATCATGGAATTGGCGATGGAGAAGGGTTGGCGATGATGAAGAACGAAGACCCCCCTCTCCGAAGCCCCAAACGGACTCCAGATCTGGCCTCCCGATGAAGAACATGAGGTGACGGCGGCTCCGTCTCGTGGATCGCGATAATTCTTTCTCCTTGATTTTTTCTGGAAAAATAGGAATTTATTGCATCGGTTTAAGGGTTAGCGGGGCCACCAGGTGGGGACGACCCACCTAGGCGTGCCAGGAGAGGGGGGCGTGTGTCGGCGTTCTGGGAACGGGGGTCCCCAGACATGCCTGCCAGCGGCCCATGGCGTGGCTCGACCAGCGGCCCTGTACGGCCCATCTTCACCAGCAAACACTCAAGACCCTCACGAGGGGCCAAGCCTCACGAGGCGGACGACGCAAGACCTCCTCGGGGGCGGCCTCACCAGGCTGGCTCGCGAGGGGCGGAGTGATCAAGGCAAGGGGCACTTCACGAGGTTCCCGTGACATAAGCCATGACGACCAAGGCCAGGTGGGCGCCAGGCGGGCGCCAGCGCGTGCAGTGTCCTCGTTTCCTCTTTGGTGCTAAAGAGGCAAGCGCAGGCGAGGAGTCCCGAGGCATCAGGCAAAGGTTTCCATATCGGTGCAACGAGACCAAGGCCAGCAAGACGGCAGGACGGAGGTCACCGTGGAGCCCAAGACGGCGTCACCACCAGAGCCTTTGGCATGCGAAGACCACCTTTAGTCAGGATAACTTGTACTAGTTGTCCCCCTTCAAACTTGGCTGTTGTGGGATCCCTTCCCGCTCAATATTTGGGAAGAGGACCAAGGCCTCTATAAATAGGACTAGCCACGACCATAGAGAGAGAGAGATCCAGATCGGCTGGAGAGACACCACACCAGCTCACCAAGCACAAGAACACCTCTCCTCAGGAGGCTGTTCTTCCCCTTGTAACTGTTCATCCTCAGCCCGAGAGGCAATCCACCACACCACACTTGAGTAGGGTATTACACCACATCGGTGGCCCGAACCAGTATAAATCTTGTGTCTCTTAGTTCTTTGGGTTCAACGCGCTAGGCCCGGTGATCGTTGCGAGAGCGAGCTAGGGGGAGGGAGAGATCTTCGTGCGCACCCCAGTGTTCGAACCTCAAGGGTTTTGCCGGAACCCGTAATCCGACAGCGAGCCCTGGTGGGTTGTGCCCACCCAGGGGCCCCTCTCTGGCAGGACTTGGCTCCAGCAATTCTTATATATTATATAAAAATTCCTCACGAACTTTCGTTCCATTACGAGAACTTTTATTTCTGCAAAAAAACAACACCATGGTAGTTCTACTGAAAACAACGTCAGTCCAGGGTTAGTTTCATTCAAACCATGCAAATTAGAGTCCAAAACAAGAGGAAAAGCGTTAGGAAAAGTAGATACGTTGGAGACGTATCAACTCCCCCAAGCTTAAACCCTTGCTTGTCCTCAAGAAATTCAGTTTATAAACTAAAAGTGAAAAAGAAAAACTTTTACGAACTCTTTTGCTCTTGTTTGCATAAATAAGCTTAAACAGCACCCAGGTTTTTAGCCAACATTATAACTAACCATGTCGACAATAACTCTTAAAGATTATAATGACTCATATCAATAACATAATCAGCTAGCGAGCAATAATAAGATATCTCAAACGGCAACACGTTGTCAAAACAACCATGATATAATATGACAATAGTGGTATCTCGCTAGCCCTTTCTGAGACCGCAAAACATGAATGCAGAGCACCTCCAAAGTTCAAGCAGCGACTAAACATTGTAATTCATGGTAGAAAAGATCCATTCATTATGCACCCAACATTAGCTACACACAATGCATAAGTCATGACAACTGTGCTCTCAAGTATTAGCGCTTGTTTTAGAAGGTGACAACACAACATAAAAGTAAATAAATAGTCCCTTCGCAGAGGGAAGCAGTGATTTGTAGAGGTGCCAGAGCTCAAGTTTTTAAAATAGAGATAAATGATATTTTGAGACATGCACCCTTCTCATTTACTTCACGACCATCAGTTATCAACATCTTCCATGCTAAGCACGCTAGTGGAAGTTCCCAAGCGATAAAATTAAAGGTTTTGACTCCATTGGAAGTTTTTGTTTGATTATTTGAGAGATTAACTCTTTTTCATGTTTGCAGTTTGGGACTGGGCATCCATATTACCGCCCTTTTCTCGTGCGATGGCGTGTGAATAAACACTCGACCTGAGAATAGCCCGCTTAGCATGGAAGATACCGACCACCTCCTGTCATTCCATGAACGATCCAGGCACACAAAAAAGATAATTTTTAGAATTTTTTTAGAGGTGGCACATGCAAATTTACTTAGGACAGCAGGGTAATACCGTATATAGGTAGGTATGGTGGACTCATCTGGAATAACTTTGGGTTCAAGGTTTTTGATGTACAAGCAGAGTTCCCACTTAGTACAGGCGAAGGCTAGCAATTAGATTGAGAAGCGGCCAGCTAGAGAGCAACAACGGTCATAACCATGCATTATTCATAAGTAACATTGGACACTAGCATGAGTAGGATATGAATGCCATGAATATAAATATCGTAGAGGCTATGTTGCTTTTGATTCAACTACATGCATGAGCATGTGCCAAGTCAAGCCACTCGAACATTCAGAGGAGGATACCATATCATCATACTACATCACAATCATTTTAACGCTATGTTGATATCCATGATAAATCATTATCAACTCCCAGCTACATATGCATGGCATGAGAAACTATAATCTCTAATCGTCATTGCAAACATGTTTAATAATAATGGGTTGAATCATGGATACTAGGTTAAACATATTTACACAAATAGAACAAGTCGAGTTCATACCAGTTTCTCTCTGCCACGACCAGTTCATCAAATATCGCCATTATTGCCTTTCACTTGCATGACCGAACGATATGAAAATAATAATAGTGCAAGAGTGCCGTGGACTAAGCTGGAATCTGCAAACATTTTATTCGACAGGAGAAGACAACGTAAAATGTGCTCTTTATTAGTTCAACAATTTTTCATATGAGAGCCACTCAACATTTTCATCGTGGTCTTCTCCTTGGTAAGACTTGAATAAAAAGGAAAAGAAATTCAGAGAAACACACTGAAATATTTTTGGAGTTTTTGGTTTTCTTGAACAAGCAAATAAAAGGGAAAAGCAAAATCGAGAAAAACTATTTACACGGGAAAGCTCCAACAAGCAAAAGAAGAACAAGAAAATCTTTTTGGGTTTTCTTTTTAGTGCTACCACTAAGCATGCATAGAAAGTAAATTGACTACAACCAATTTTTTTGTTTTTTCTAAAGTTTTTCAAACACACAAGAAGAAATCAAGAAAAAAAATCTAAGCATGGATGGTACAATGAAAAAGTGGGAACACCGACAAATAGAATGATATGTATGAACATGAATATAATGTCGGTGAGAACACGTACTCCCCCAAGCTTAGGCTTTTGGCCTAACTTGGTAGTCGGTCAGTAGCCTGGATGGTAGTAGGGATCCTGAGAAGCAGGCATCCACTCATCCCATTGCTGAGGCTCCTCCTCTGCCTCTGCAGCAGCTTGAGTGTTCCGGTCGGTGATGATGTCCGCAAGCATAATCCTATATCCTCCCCTGGCAAGAGAATCAAACAAAGCAGCTGCAGGCAAGGGAATAATATCACGAGTTTTAACACCAAAAAACCAGGTTATGAGGAATGGGGATGTTAGGATAATCTCGTGCAAGAAAATGATGGTGTTCCATCGCTGCACGGTCTAAGTAGACCTTGGTCAGGGGGTAAACATGAGGGCGTATCCCAACATTAAAGCGAGCTGCCAAACGAGTAGCAAAAATCCCACCATGTATTTCACCCTGGGATTTGTTAAGATGGAGGCGACGAGCCACAATAGCTCCCAAGCTATGAGTGTTGTCACCGTCTAGTGCTCGGCGTAAAACAGCAAAGTCTAGTGCGCTGAGCGCACCTACTTTGTTTCTAGCAAGGAAGCACTTAGCAACAAATAAAGCAAAATAATGTACGACAGGAAAGTGTATGCTAGCAGCCGTGGTGGCTGACACCTCTCTCTCATCTCCCACTGTCAAAGTGTGATAAAGGTCCTCAAACCCAGCCAGCCTAGGCTCCGCTAAGCTCCCATCAGAAGGGATCATGCATATGTCACAAAATTCAGTAAGTGGCATCTGATGGTTTTCAGCATATAAATCAAAGCTCACTTCAGGAGGATTATTTCTAGGCATGAAAGTAAAACTCTGAACAAAGATGTTTGTGAGGATTTGGTGCTGGTCACACTCATCTGCGATGAAGTCAGTGAGGCTGGCATTAGCGGCATATTGTGTGAACTCCTGAAGAATTCCAGCCTCTTCCAGGAACGGGGGGTGCGGCCATTCGCACGGCGGTACCTCCGCCAACCTCCGAGGGTGGAGATCACTGTCAGAAGACTCCCCAATAACACCCTTGGAGTTCTTCTTAGAGACAAACTTCCTAAAGATATTCATGTCCGCGTACAATTTTCTGAAAATAAAAATATTTGGGTGACCAAATTTTTTCAACAAAACTTTATTAAATTGATAGCAACTACTCATAGGGATACATAGAGGCCATAGCAAGCATTCAAACTACTTAGAGCTCTAAGAATTCAACATGCAAGCTCATCTACAGCAGCACCAAGAGTAGCTAATTATTCAAAATATAAACCACTAAAACAAAAACTAATTGGACAAACGGTGGAGTCACATACCAAGCAACAATCCCCCGTAACAGTTTCGGAAACAGAGCTTCGAGCAAAGAGATCGAAATCCGCGGGTTTGAGAGCAAGAACACGGGAGAGAGAGCAATGGAGATTTCTTTTCTGGAGGTAAGTGATGATGTGGGATGAAGAGGTAAGTGAGGGGGCCCACGTGGGGACCACAACCAACCAGGGCGCGCCTAGGGGTCCTGGCGCGCCCAGGTGGGTTGTGCGCACCTGGTGTACCTCCCTCTGATATTATTTGCACAGGAAATTCAGAAATATTCAGAAAAAATCGTATAAAATTTTCAGGGCATTCTGAGAACTTTTATTTTTGGGTCTTTTTTTATTATACGGGAAATTCAGAAAATAGATAAACATGGCATTTTATTTAACTAATAAAAACAAAAAATAAAAATTAGGGACAGAAGGTAGTGCTTACTAAATTCATCAACTTCATACTGCTCAAAAATGATTCATTCATAAGGTTGATCAGGTCTTATTAACGACTACTTTCGATTAGCATGAAACAGAAGAACTTTCGTAAATCACTAAGTTACCTCAATGGGGATATGAATGTCCCCAACAATAAGCTTTTCATATTTCTTTTTAACAGAAGGTAGAGGTATTTGAAAACTTGAAATAGTGATTGCCGGAGATTTTTCAAGAACATTAATACCATTCACTTGGAATTATTTCGTCGGAAAGTGCACCGTATGCTCATTACCATTGTTATGAAAAGTGACCTTGCTTTTATTGGAATCAATAACAGCCCCTGCAGTATTCAAGAAAGGTCTACCAAGGATAATCGACATGTTGTCGTCCTCGGGCATCTCAAGTATAACAAAGTCAGTCAAAATAGTAACATTAGCAACAACAACGGGCACATCCTCACAGATACCGATAGGTATGGCAGTTGATTTGTCAGCCATTTGCAAAGATATTTTAGTAGGTGTGAGTTTCTTCAAGTCAAGTCTTTTATATAAAGAGAAAGGCATAACACTAACACCAGCTCCTAAATCACACAAAACAGTTTTCACATAATTCTTTTTGATAGAGCAAGGTATAGTTGGTATTCCCGAATCTCCAAGTTTTTTAGGTACTCCATCTTTAAAAGTATAATTAGCAAGCATGGTGGAGATTTCAGCTTCCGGTATTTTTCTCTTATTAGTGATGATTTCTTTCATATACTTTGAATAAGGAGACATTTTAAGGATATCAGTCAAGCGGGTGCGCAAAAAGACTGGCCTCAGCATTTCAGCAAAGCGTTCGAATTCTTCATCATCATTCTTTTTAGTTGACTTAGGTGGAAAAGGCATAGGTTTTTGAACCCACAGTTCTCTTTCTTTACCGTGTTGTCTAGCAATGAAGTCTCTTTTATCATATCTTTTATTCTTAGGTTGTGGGTTATCAAGATCAACAGGTGGTTCTATCTCAACATCATTATCTGGTTCTTTTTCATTGTTTGGTTGAGCATATTCATGAACATCAGAATTATCTTTTTCATTATCACTAGGTGGATGTTCATTACCAGATTGAGTTTCAGCATCTAAGATAGAAGTTTCATTATCATATCAGGAGGTTTCTCTATTTCAGGTTCACTAGAAGCATGCAAAGTCCTATCATTTTTATTCTTCTTTTTCTTTTTAGAAGGACTAGGTGCACTAGTGTTATATCTTTGTGAGTCTTGTTCAATTCTTTTTGGGTGTCCCTCAGGATAAAGTGGTTCCTGAGTCATTTTACCTCCTCTAGTTGCAACTCTAACTACAAAGTCATGTATATTCTTATTCATTTCGTCAAGTAATTCTCTTTGTGATTTCGCAACTTGTTCTAACTGAGTTTGAACCATATAAGCATGTTTTCCAACACCTCTAACATCATTTGAAATTCTAAATAACAAGTCACTCAAGCGAGCAATCATATCAGAATTGTATTTCAGTTGTTTCATAACATTTGCATTGAAGTGATCTTGTTTTCTAATGTAGTTTTCAAATTCATAAAGGCATTGTCTAGGATGCATATTGCGAGGATTATCATTGAATTTCATTAGAGAATTTACCTCTACCACCTTAGGCAGTGGTGGTGTATTAAGCCCATGTATTTCTTCAATAGGAGGTAAATTTTTAACATCCTCAGCTTTCATACCTTTTTCCTTCATAGATTTCTTTGCCTCTTGCATATCTTCAGGACTGAGATATAATATACCTGATGAGGACATCCCAACCATGGGAACCACACCACCAATCATCAACAGTCCAATCACAAGAAGCCGCACAATGTAAATACATGATCAGGTGAACGCTAACTTAAATATATCATTTGTCCTTGAAAACATGGTTGTGCCTTCACCTCCTTTGTTGTTGGTTGAACTCAGGTGCGATATCGAAGAAGGCCAAACACATTTCAGTTCGTGCAAAAAAATGTTTTTTTGGCGAAGAAACAAAGTTAGGAATTCATGAAGAATGAGTTGTCTGCTGAAGAAACATTGTTCCGATTCTGACAAAACAATGTTTCGCACGAGTTTGGATATTCCAACTTGCGAAAGGTTCCCAGAACTCAAGTTTGCTGCTGAAGGAAACATTGTTCGACTCCAGTGAACAATGTTTTGTCGGGAACTGCCAACCACCTCCAACGAGAGTATTCCAGAAGCTACCTCATTAAGTCTCTAAGCCATTTAGTCAAAACAAAGCTGGTTCTTGTTCACACCTATCTAGGGGGTTGTCCCGATTATAAATAGGCTAGCTCTTCCCTTTGTTGGGGACTTTTGCCATTTCTATCAAAGACCAAACACAAAGACTCCTCCTGAGATTGGAGAGCTCTTGTTATCCTTATTCTCGTGATTCCTTGAGAAATTGCTCCTAATTCGTGCTCCACGACTAGATCGTGTTGTGTGGATTAGAGTTCGTGGTTTCCCTTGCGGATTGCACCTATCCCGTGCTCCACGACTTGAGCGTGGTTGCGTGGTGTAGAATTGCGGGTTGTGGATCGGCGAATGTTCGGATTGAAAGCTTCGGTGAGCCTCCTCCTCGTCGGGACATAATCTCTTATTTTCCATTTTCTGGCTGCTTGCAGCTAGTTATCCCCATCCATTTATTGATCCTACGCCGTGAAAATCGGACCTTCCCTTGTACTCCCTCTTCTTCGAAGATGGGGTCGCATCATCTGGTATTCAGAGCAAGGTTTACACGGTAGGATATGTATCTTTGTTGCTAGATCTATCCTTTTTAGTTTGGTTTTCCCCGTCCTAGAGTCCAAAGCCAAAAAAACCACAAAAAAATCCAAGCCTTTGTTGCTGAGATCTAGTTGTTTGCTTTCCTCTTTGTGTCTGCACCATGTTCTAGACAAAGTTGTTGTTGTTTTCTTTGAGTCTTGTTGGATATTTTGTGCTGCAAAAAAAGAGGAAAAAAGAGTGAAAAAAAGAGAGAGGAAAAAAGAGTAAAAAAACAGCAAAAAAAGAGAAGAGAAAGTGTGAGCAAGTGCCCAATCATATTCAGTTTGGTGAGAAATTTCAGAAGTTGGAGTGGCAAGTGTTGCGGCTCAAACGTGGTGCAAGGATCTACAAATTTTTCTTGTTCTTTTGGTTTGCATCGATTGGATCTCAGCACTAGCCCTCCCTTTTTACCCTACCCAAATCCACCTAGAAACCGTCAGCTTCCTTCCTTTCATTCGCCCGTCCACTCCTGATTTGCTATTTCCGCACAACCGCCAAGGAATCATTAGAATTTGGGTAAGCAAGAAGGTGAGCTGAGTGTTTTCCACATATATTTTCCTTTTGTCCACTAGTTTCCAAGAGTTAACATGACAGGATCCAACTCGAGTGTACATGGACATCAACATGTGGAATATGATCTCCCAAAAACTCGCGCAACACTTGGTGATATGATTGAGGAGAGTATATTTGCAGCTATGCGAAGGATGATCGATGGTCGTCTTCCTATCGCGGGTAATGGGGATCAACATCAACACAGCCCCAATGCCTCGCTGGCCGCCGACAACCGGCAACATCAAGGAAACAACGATCGCCACGTTGGTCGTGGAAGAGAGGCAGAAGCGGCTGCCCACGGCGCCCCTGCTGTTGGTGATGAACGGAGGCGTGGCGACTTTGTTGCCCCCCGTGAGGATGGGCTGCATGGAGGAGAAGCTCGCGGATGAGGCCATGACCCCCGCGGGTTTGCTGCTGATCACCGGCGACGAGCAGCACATGATGGTGATGCCATCTTCCTTGAAGATCTCTCCGAGCATGGTGACGAAGATGAAGGCATGGGGCACTATGAACCCTACTCCCTGCCTCGCCATGGTGTTGTTTTTGGTCGCAATGGTCATCATTATGACCATCCTGATCAGGATGACCGTGACAACCAAACAAAGTGAAGCTACATGTGCCATCATTCACGGGAAAAGAGCATCCAGATGCATATATTGTGTGGGAAGAGAAGTGTGATCAAATATTTCGCATCCATGGTTTTTCTAAAGCCAAGAGAGTTGATCTTGCTGTTATGGAGTTCTCTGGTTAGGCTCTTACATGGTGGAATCAACTGCAAGACGATCGGTTGATGTCAGGCAATAATCATATCCGCAGCTGGACTTTGATGAAGCAAGTCATGAGGCGTTGTTTTGTTCCATCATACTATGAGAGGCAACTGTACAAGAGATTGCAAGGGCTCACTCAAGGTTCCCGCACCGTTGAGGAGTACTATAAAGAGCTGGAGGTGCTGCTAATTCGGACAAGAACCAGTGAAAGTGATGAGGCAAAGATGGCGAGATTTTTACGTGGGCTGAATGATTAAATATCATATTTTGCGGAGATGTTTCCTTATGATACACTACAAGATGTGGTTCATCATATACGAGTTGAGAAGAAGAATCTGCGTAATGGTCGTACTCGTGCTTTCAAGGCCGCACCACTACCCGTTCCTTGCAGCGAACACAACAGCCATATGGCTCTCAGTTTGAGGGTGCACCACCTAGGCACCCACATGCCTCGACGGCTTCCTCACCTGCTATTCGCAATCAAGATAAGCGGTCATCAGCTACAGCAGGAGTATCATCTGCTCCACCTCCAGAAAAGATTTCTACACGCAGCAGCGACATTCAATGCCACAAGTGCAAAGGAAGAGGTCATATTTCTTCAGAATGCCCAAGCAAAAGAACTATGATCATCAATGAACAAGGTGAATGGGAGTCTGAAAGTGACCCTGAAGGTAGCAATGATGAAGTGTAAGAGGAGCAAGTTAGGGAAGTAGGAGGAACTATTTTATCTCATGAGGAACTTGATGGAGAAGCGTTGGTTGTATGTCGTTCACTTAACGCCTGGGTTGTGGAGTAGCAAAAGGGGCAGCGGAATAATCTTTTCCACACCCGTTGCCTTATCAACTCAAAGATATGTCGAGTGATTGTTGATCGTGGCGGCTGCAACAATATTGCAAGCACGAAGATGGTCGAGAAGCTTCAATTGCAAACAAAACGTCACCCACACCCATACCGCATGCAATGGTTGAATGATTGTGGCGCAATTAAGGTGATTAGCAGAGTGCAAATACCAATTTCAGTTGGGACATATCAAGATGATGTTGAGTGTGATGTGGTGCCGATGCACGCTTTTCACTTGCTTCTTGGACGACCGTGGTTGCATGATCGTGATGTGCAAATCAACGGGCGTGCGAATCGCTTATGTTTTGTCCATAAAGGAGAAAAGTTCACTTGGCTGCCCATGACACCCGAGGAAGTCTATCTTGATGAGATGAAAAGAAAAGGAAAGAAAAAGGGAGAGAGTGATCATACACAACGAGTGAGCTACCAACATAGTGAGGGAGTGTTTCCATAGCTAAAAGCTCCACAGCCAAATATGACCAAGCCCCAGGAAAAACAGGGATTAGTTATGATGGCTAGGAAAAGGGATATGCGGGAATTGAGAGAACCTAATACTCCATTCTTTGTACTCATGTACAAGGAAACTTTATTGGCTGCTAACGATTTACCCTCAACTCTTCCTAGTATTGTTTTTGATCTTTTGCAGGAGTATAAGGATGTGTTTCCCAAGGAGGTACCACCTGGTTTGCCACCGAAGCGGGGCATTGAGCACCAAATCGACTTGGTTCCAGGCGCCCCACTACCAAACCGACCACCGTACCGAGCAAACCCAGAGGAGACGAAGGAAATTCAGAGGCAAGTAGAAGATCTTCCTAACAGAGGGTATGTAAGGGAAAGTCTTTCTCCTTGTGCTGTTCCTATACTTTTAGTTCCAAAGAAAGATGGTACCATGCGCATGTGCACTGATTGCAGATCCATTAACAATATAACCGTGAGATATCGGCACCCTATTCCTAGGCTCGATGACATGCTTGATGAACTTTGTGGCTTCACCATATTTTCCAAAATTGATTTGCGAAGTGGTTACCACCAAATAAGAATGAAAGAGGGTGACGAATGGAAAACTGCATTTAAGACAAAATTTTGCTTGTATGAATGATTGGTTATGCCTTTTGGATTAATGAATGCACCTAGTACTTTCATGAGATTGATGAATCATGTGCTTAGATCCTTCATTGGAAGTTTGTAGTGGTTTACTTTGATGACATATTGATTTATAGCAAAACTTTGGAGGATCATGTTGGACATATAAAATGTGTGCTTACTGTCCTACGGGAGGAAAAGTTGTGTGCTAACATGGAAAAGCGCACATTTTGCACAAACAAGGTTGTGTTTCTTGGCTTTTTTGTTTCAGCAAAAGGTGTGGAGGTCGATGAAGAGAAGATTAAGGCTATTCGTGAGTGGATGCCTCCACAAAATGTGAGCTAAGTACGTAGCTTCCTCGGACTTGCAGGTTTATGAAAGTGCTAGTTATCGACTAGAGGGGGGGTGTATAGGAGATTTTTATGAAAGTCTTCAAAACACGGGGGCTATGAAGACAAACAGTAGAAATGAACCTATTGATATGCAGCGGAAGGTAGACTGCACTAGACAGCCATAGTCAAGTAAGCAATGAAGTGAAAGCACGAAGACTATCAACAGCTAGGTAGTATGGATCAGGATGGAAGACAATATGAAGCCAAACAGTAAACAGTCCTCACATAGTGAAGACAATCTGATCAAGCAAGCAGGCAATGACTTCACGAAGAGAAACTGTAATGTAAGGGGAAGTCAAGGATAGAACCAGTTGCTTGGTGAAGACAAGGATTTGGTAGACCAGTTCCAGTTGCTGTGACAACTGTACGTCTAGTTAGGGATGCTGAGATTTAACTCAGAAGTCCGCGTCTTCACCTTCTTCCCCTTGCGCTAAGAACACTTAGTCCTCGCCCAATGATAACCCACAAGTATAGGGGATCACAATAGTTTTTGAGGGTAGAGTATTCAACCCAAATTTATTGATTCGACACAAGGGGAGCCAAAGAACATTCTCAAGTATTAGCAGTTGAGTTGTCAATTCAACCACACCTGAAAGACTTAATATCTGCAGCAAAGTAATATGGAAGTAACGGTAACAGTGGCAAAAGTAACAGTAGCAGTTTTTGTAGTAATCGTAACAGTGGCAACGGAAAAGTAACTAAGCAAAGATCAATATGTGAAAAGCTCGTAGGCAATGGATCAATGATGGATAATTATGCCGGATGCGATTCCTCATGCAACGGTTATAACATAGGGTGACACAGAACTAGCTCCAGTTCATCAATGTAATGTAGGCATGTATTCCGAATATAGTCATACGTGCTTATGGAAAAGAACTTGCATGACATCTTTTGTCCTACCCTCCCGTGGCAGGGGGGTCCTATAGGAAACTCAGGGATATTAAGGACTCCTTCTAATAGAGTACCAGACCAAAGCATTAACACTAAGTGAATACAGGAACTCCTCAAACTACTGTCATCACCGGGAGTGGTCCGGATTATTGTCACTTCGGGGTTGCCGGATCATAACACATAGTAGGTGACTATTGACTTGCAAGATAGGATCAGGAACTCACTGTTGGGGAACGTAGTAATTTCAAAAATTTCCTACGCACACACAAGATCATGGTGATGCATAGCAACGAGAGGGAAGAGTGTTGTCCACGTACCCTCGTAGACCGACAGCGGAAGCGTTATCACAACGCGGTTGATGTAGTCATACGTCTTCACGATCCGACCGATCAAGTACCGAACGTACGGCACCTCCAAGTTCTACACACGTTCAGCTCGATGACGTCCCTCGAACTCCAATCCAGCCAAGTGTTGAGGGAGAGTTTCGTCAGCACGACGGCGTGGTAACGATGATGATGTTCCACCGACGCAGGGCTTCGCCTAAGCTCCGCAACGGTATTATCGAGGTGTAATATGGTGGAGGGGGGCACCGCACACGGCTAAGAGATCTCAAGGATCAATTTTTGTGTCTCTGGGGTGCCCCCCTGCCCCCGTATATAAAGGAGCAAGGGGGAGAGGGCCGGCCAAGGGGAGGTGGCGCGCCCAAGGGGGGAGTCCTACTCCCACCGGGAGTAGGACTCCTCCTTTCCTTGTGGGAGTAGGAGAAGGGAAGGGGGAAGGAGAAAGAAGGAAGGGGGCGCCCCCCTCCCTAGTCCAATTCGGACTAGCCCATGGGGAGGGGTGCGGCCACCCTTTGGGGTCTTTCTCTCCTTTCCCGTATGGCCCATTAAGGCCCAATACGAATTCCCGTAACTCTCCGGTACTCCGAAAAATACCGGAATCACTCGGAACCTTTCCGAAGTCCGAATATAGTCGTCCAATATATCGATCTTTACGTCTCGACCATTTCGAGACTCCTCGTCATGTCCCTGATCTCATCCGGGACTCGGAACTCCTTCGGTACATCAAAACTCAATAAAACTGTCATCGTAACGTTAAGCGTGCGGACCCTACGGGTTCGAGAACTATGTAGACATGACCGAGACACGTCTCCGGTCAATAACCAATAGCGGTACCTGGATGCCCATATTGTCTCCCACATATTCTACGAAGATCTTTATCGGTCAGACCGCATAACAACATACGTTGTTCCCTTTGTCACCGGTATGTTACTTGCCCGAGATTTGATCGTCGGTATCTCGATACCTAGTTCAATCTCGTTACCGGCATGTCTCTTTACTCGTTCTGTAACACATCATCCCGCAACTAACTCATTAGTCACAATGCTTGCAAGGCTTATAGTGATGTGCATTACCGAGTGGGCCCAGAGATACCTCTCCGACAGTTGGAGTGACAAATCCTAATCTCGAAATACGCCAACCCAACAAGTACGTTTGGAGACACCTGTAGAGCACCTTTATAATCACCCATTTACGTTGTGATGTTTGGTAGCACATAAAGTGTTCCTCCGGTAAACGGGAGTTGCATAATCTCATAGTCATAGGAACATGTATAAGTCATGAAGAAAGCAATAGCAACATACTAAACGATCGGGTGCTAAGCTAACGGAATGGGTCAAGTCAATCACGTCATTCTCCTAATGAGGTGATCTCGTTAATCAAATGACAACTCATGTCTATGGCTAGGAAACATAACCATCTTTGACTAACGAGCTAGTCAAGTAGAGGCATACTAGTGACACTCTGTTTGTCTATGTATTCACACATGTATTATGTTTCCGGTTAATACAATTCTAGCATGAATAATAAACATTTATCATGATATAAGGAAATATATAATACTTTATTATTGCCTCTAGGGCATATTTCCTTCAGTCTCCCACTTGCACTAGAGTCAATAATCTAGTTCACATCGCCATGTGGTTTAACATCAATAATTCACATCACCATGTGATTAACACCCATAGTTCACATCTCTATGTGACCAACACTCAAAGGGTTTACTAGAGTCAATAATCATCGCTATGTGATTAACACCCAAAGAGTACCAAGGTGTGATCATGTTTTGATTGTGAGATAATTTTAGTCAACGGGTCTGTCACATTCAGATCCATAAGTATTTTGCAAATTTCTATGTCTACAATGCTCTGCACGGAGCTACTCTAGCTAATTGCTCCCACTTTCAATATGTATCTAGACCGAGACTTAGAGTCATCTAGATTTAGTGTCAAAACTTGCATCGACGTAACCCTTTACGACGAACCTTTTGTCACTTCCATAATCTAGAAACATATCCTTATTCCACCAAGGATAAGTTTTGACCGCTGTCCAGTGATCTACTCCTAGATCACTATTCTACTCCCTTGCCAAAATCAGTGTAGGGTATACAATAGATCTGGTATACAGCATGGCATACTTTATAGAACCTATGGCCAAGGCATAGGGAATGACTTTCATTCTCTTTCTATCTTTTGCCGTGGTCTGGCTTTGAGTCTTTACTCAATTTCACACCTTGTAAAATAGGCAAGAACTCTTTCTTTGACTGTTCTATTTTGAACTACTTCAAAATCTTGTTAAGGTATGTACTCATTGAAAAACTTATCAAGCTTCTTCATCTATCTCTATAGATCTTGATGCTCAATATGTAAGCAGCTTCACCGAGGTCTTTCTTTGAAAAACTCCTTTCAAACACTCCTTTATGCTTTGCAGAATAATTCTACATTATTTCCGATCAACAATATGTCATTCACATATACTTATCAGAAATGCTGTAGTGCTCCCACTCACTTTCTTATAAATACAGGCTTCATCGCAAGTCTGTATAAAACTATATCCTTTGATCAACTTAACAAAGCGTATATTCCAACTCCGAGATGCTTGCACCAGTCCACAGATGGATCGCTGGAGCTTGCATATTTTGTTAGCACCTTTAGGATTGACAAAACCTTCTGGTTGCATCATATACAACTCTTCTTTAATAAATCCATAAAGGAATGCAGTTTTGTTTATCCATTTGCCATATTTCATAAAATGCGGCAATTGCTAACATGATTCGGACAGACTTAAGCATTGATACGAGTGAGAAACTCTCATCGTAGTCAACATCTTGAACTTGTCGAAAACCCTTTTTGCGACAATTCTAGCTTTGTAGACAGTAACACTACTATCACTGTCTGTCTTCCTCTTGAAGATCCATTTAATCTCAATGGCTCGCCGATCATTGGGCAAGTCAATCAAAGTCCACACTTTGTTCTCATACATGGATCTCATCTCAGATTTCATGGCCTCAATCCATTTTACGGAATCTGGGCTCACCATCCCTTCTTCATAGTTCGTAGGTTCGTCATGGTCTAGTAACATAACCTCCAGAACAGGATTACCGTACCACTCTGGTGCGGATCTTACTCTGGTTTACCTACGAGGTTTGGTAGTAACTTGATCTGAAGTTACATGATCATCATCATTAACTTCCTCACTAATTGGTGTAGAAGTCACAGGAATAGATTTCTATGATGAACTACTTTCCAATAAGGGAGCAGGTACAGTTACCTCATCAAGTTCTACTTTCCTCCCACTCACTTCTTTCGGGAGAAAACTCCTTCTCTAGAAAGGATCCATTCTTAGCAACGAATGTCTTGCCTTCGGATCTGTGATAGAAGGTGTACCCAACTGTCTCCTTTGGGTATCCTATGAAGACACATTTCTCCGATTTGGGTTTGAGCTTATCAGGATGAAACTTTTTCACATAAGCATCGCAACCCCAAACTTTAAGAAACGACAACTTTGGTTTCTTGCCAAACCACAGTTCATAAGGCGTCGTCTCAATGGCTTTTGATGGTGCCCTATTTAACGTGAATGTAGCTGTCTCTAATGCATAACCCCAAAACGATAGTGGTAAATTGGTAAGAGACATTATAGATTGCACTATATCCAATAAAGTACGGTTATGACGTTCGGACACACCATTATGCTGTGGTGTTCCAGGTGGCACGAATTTGTGAAACTATTCCACATTGTTTTAATTGAAGACCAAACTCGTAACTCAAATATTTGTCTCCGCGATCAGATCGTAGAAACTTTATTTTTCTTGTTACGATGATTTTTTCCTTCACTCTGAAATTATATGAACTTTTCAAATGTTTCAGACTTTTGTTTCATTAAGTAGATATACCCATATCTGCTCAAATCATCTGTGAAGGTCCGAAAATAATGATACCTGCTACGAGCCTCAATATTCATCGGGCCACATACATCTGTATGTATGATTTCCAACAAATCTGTTGCTCTCTCCATAGTTCCGGAGAATGGCATTTTAGTCATCTTGCCCATGAGGCACGGATTGCAAGCATCAAGTGATTCATAATCAAGTGATTCCAAAATCTCATCAGTATGGAGTTTCTTCATGCGCTTTACACCAATATGACCTAAACGGCAGTGCCACAAATAAGTTGCACTATCATTATTAACTTTGCATCTTTTGGCTTCAATATTATGATTATGTGTATCACTACGATCGAGATCCAACAAACCATTTTCGTTGGTGTGTATGACCATAGAAGGTTTTTATTCATGTAAACTGAACAACAATTGTTCTCTAACTTAAATGAATAACCGAATTTCAAAAAACATGATCAAATCATATTCATGCTCAACGCAAACACCAAATAACACTTATTTAGTTTCAACACTAATCCCGAAAGTACAGGGAGTGTGCGATGATGATCATATCAATATTGGAACTACTTCCAACATACATCGTCACCTCGCCTTTTACCAGTCTCTGTTTATTCTGCAACTCCCGTTTCGAGTTACTACTCTTGAGCAACTGAACCAGTATCAAATACTGAGGGGTTGCTATAAACACTAGTAAGTACACATCAATAACATGTATATCCAATATACCTTTGTTCACTTTGCCATCCTTCTTATCCACCAAATACTTGGGGCAGTTCCGCCTCCAGTGACCAGTCCCTTTGCAGTAGAAGCACTTAGTCTCAGGCTTAGGTACAGACTTGGGCTTCTTCACTTGAGTAGCAACTTTCTTGCCGTTCTTTTTGAAGTTCCCCTTCTTCCCTTTGCCCTTTTCTTGAAACTAGTGGTCTCGTCAACCATCAACACTTGATGTTTTTCTTGATTTCTACCTTCGTCGATTTCAGCATCACGAAGAGCTCGGGAATTACTTTCGTCATCCCTTGCATACTATAGTTCATCACGAAGTTCTACTAACTTGGTGATGGTGACTAGAGAATTCTGTCAATCACTATTTTATCTGGAAGATAAACTCCCACTTGATTCAAGCGATTGTAGTACCCAAACAATCTGAGCACATGCTCACTAGTTGAGCGATTCTACTCCATCTTTTAGCTATAGAACTTGTTGGGGACTTCATATCTCTCAACTCGGGTATTTGCTTGAAATATTAACTTCAACTCCTGGAACATCTCATATGGTCCATGACGTTCAAAACGTCTTTGAAATCCCGATTCTAAGCCGTTTAAGCATGGTGCACTAAACTATCAAGTAGTCATCATATTGAGCTAGCCAAACGTTCATAACGTCTGCATCTGCTCCTGCAATAGGTCTGTCACCTAGCGGTGCATTAAGGACATAATTCTTCTGTGCAGCAATGAGGATAATCCTCAGATCACGGATCCAATCCGCATCTTTGCTACTAACATCTTTCAACATAATTTTCTCTAGGAATCATATCAAAAATAAACACAGGGAAGCAACAACGCGAGCTATTGATCTACAACATAACTTGCAAAATACTGTCAAGACTAAGTTCATGATAAATTTAAGTTCAATTAATCATATTACTTAAGAACTCCCACTTAGATAGACATCCCTCTAATCATCTATGTGATTACGTGATCCAAAGCAACTAAACCATGTCCGATTAACACGTGAGATGGAGTAGTTTCAATGGTGAACATCACTATGTTGATCATATCTACTATATGATTCACGCTTGACCTTTCGGTCTCTGTGTTCCGAGGCCATATCTGTATATGCTAGGCTCGTCAAGTTTAACCTGAGTATTCCGCGTGTGCAACTGTTTTGCACCCGTTGTATTTGAACGTAGAGCCTATCACACCCGATTAACACATGGTGTCTCAGCACAAAGAACTTTCGCAACGGTGCATACTCAGGGAGAACACTTTTATCTTGAAATTTTAGTGAGAGATCATCTTATAATGCTACCGTAAATCAATGCAAGATAAGATGCATAAAGGATTAACATCACATGCAGTCAATATAAGTGATATGATATGGCCATCATCATCTTGTGCTTGTGATCTCCATCTCCGAAGCACCGTGCTTGTGATCTTCATCTCCGAAGCACCGTCATGATCACCATCGTTACCGGCGCACCGTGTTCGTGATCTCCATCTCCGAAGCACCGTCATGATCACCATCGTTACCGGCGCGACACCTTGATCTCCATCGTAGTATCGTTGTCGTCTCGCCAACTAATTTCTTTTACGACTATCGCTACCGCTTAGTGATAAAGTAAAACTATTACATGGTGATTGCATCTCATACAATAAAGCGACAACCATATGGCTCCTGCCAGTTGCCGATAACTCGGTTACAAAACATGATCAGCTCATACAACAAATTATATCACATCATGTCTTGACCATATCACATCACAACATGCCCTGCAAAAACAAGTTAGACGTCCTCTATTTTGTTGTGGCAAGTTTTACGTGGCTGCTACGGGCTTAGCAAGAACCGTTCTTACCTACGCATCAAAACCACAACGATAGTTTGTCAAGTTGGTGTTGTTTTAACCTTCGCAAGGACCGGGCATAGCCACACTCGGTTCAACTAAAGTGAGAGAGACAGACACCCGCCAGTCACCTTTAAGCAACGAGTGCTCCGAACGGTGAAACCAGTCTCGCGTAAGCGTACGCGTAATGTCGGTCTGGGCCGCTTCATCTCACAATACCGATGAACCAAAGTATGACATGCTGGTAAGCAGTATGACTTATATCGCCCACAACTCACTTGTGTTCTACTCGTGCATAGCATCAACGCATAAAACCAGGCTCGGATGCCACTGTTGGGGAACGTAGTAATTTCAAAAATTTCCTACGCACACACAAGATCATGGTGATGCATAGCAACGAGAGGGAAGAGTGTTGTCCACGTACCCTCGTAGACCGACAGCGGAAGCGTTATCACAACGCGGTTGATGTAGTCGTACGTCTTCACGATCCGACCGATCAAGTACCGAACGTACGACACCTCCAAGTTCTACACACGTTCAGCTCGATGACGTCCCTCGAACTCCAATCCAGCCGAGTGTTGAGTGAGAGTTTCGTCAGCACGACGGCGTGGTGACGATGATGATGTTCCACCGACGCAGGGCTTCGCCTAAGCTCCGCAACGGTATTATCGAGGTGTAATATGGTGGAGGGGCGCACCGCACACGGCTAAGAGATCTCAAGGATCAATTGTTGTGTCTCTGGGGTGCCCCCCTGCCCCCGTATATAAAGGAGCAAGGGGGAGAGGGCCGGCCAAGAGGAGGTGGCGCGCCCAAGGGGGGAGTCCTACTCCCACCGAGAGTAGGACTCCTCCTTTCCTTGTGGGAGCAGGAGAAGGGAAGGGGGAAGGAGAAAGAAGGAAGGGGGCGCCCCCCCTCCCTAGTCCAATTCGGACTAGCCCATGGGAAGGGGTGCGGCCACCCTTTGGGGTCTTTCTCTCCTTTCCCGTATGGCCCATTAAGGCCCAATACGAATTCCCGTAACTCTCCGGTACTCCGAAAAATACCGGAATCACTCGGAACCTTTCCGAAGTCCGAATATAGTCGTCCAATATATCGATCTTTACGTCTCGACCATTTCGAGACTCCTCGTCATGTCCCTGATCTCATCCGGGACTCCGAACTCCTTCGGTACATCAAAACTCAATAAAACTGTCATCGTAACGTTAAGCGTGCGGACCCTACGGGTTCGAGAACTATGTAGACATGACCGAGACACGTCTCCGGTCAATAACCAATAGCGGGACCTGGATGCCCATATTGGCTCCCACATATTCTACGAAGATCTTTATCGGTCAGACCGCATAACAACATACGTTGTTCCCTTTGTCACCGCTATGTTACTTGCCCGAGATTTGATCGTCGGTATCTCGATACCTAGTTCAATCTCGTTACCGGCAAGTCCCTTTACTCGTTCCGCAACACATCATCCCGCAACTAACTCATTAGTCACAATGCTTGCAAGGCTTATAGTGATGTGCATTACCGAGTGGGCCCAGAGATACCTCTCCGACAATTGGAGTGACAAATCCTAATATCGAAATACGCCAACCCAACAAGTACGTTTGGAGACACCTGTAGAGCACCTTTATAATCACCCATTTACGTTGTGATGTTTGGTAGCACACAAAGTGTTCCTCCGGTAAACGGGAGTTGCATAATCTCATAGTCATAGGAACATGTATAAGTCATGAAGAAAGCAATAGCAACATACTAAACGATCGGGTGCTAAGCTAACGGAATGGGTCAAGTCAATCACGTCATTCTCTTAATGAGGTGATCTCGTTAATCAAATGACAACTCATGTCTATGTCTAGGAAACATAACCATCTTTGATTAACGAGCTAGTTAAGTAGAGGCATACTAGTGACACTCTGTTTGTCTATGTATTCACACATGTATTATGTTTCCGGTTAATACAATTCTAGCATGAATAATAAACATTTATCATGATATAAGGAAATATATAATACTTTATTATTGCCTCTAGGGCATATTTCCTTCACTCACATATATTCATGAAAACATAATAGATTCAGATCTGAAATCATGGCACTCGGGCCCTAATGACAAGCATTAAGCATAGCAAAGTCATAGCAATATCAATCTTAGAACATAATGGATACTAGGGATCACACCCTAACAAAACTAACTCGATTACATGGTAAATCTCATCCAACCCATCACTGTCCAACAAGCCTATGATGGGATTACTCACGCACAGCGGTGAGCATCATGAAATTGGTGATGGAGGATGGTTGATGATGACGACGGCGAGGGATTCCCCTCTCCAGAGCCCCGAACGGACTCCAGATCAGCCCTCCCGAGGAAGATTAGGGCTTGGCGGCGGCTCCGTATCGTAAAACGCGATGAATTCGTCTCTCTGATTTTTTCTCCTCGAACGTGAATATATAGAGTTGGAGTTGAGGTCGGTGGAGTCCCAAGGGGCCCATGAGGCAGGGGGGCGCGCTCCAGGGGGTGCCCTGCACCCTCGTGGACAGGGTGTGAGCCCCCTGATGCTGATTGTTTCGCCAATATTTTTTATTATTTCCAAAACGTGTCTCCATGGATTTTCAGGTCATTCTGAGAACTTTTATTTCTGCACAAAAATAACACCATGGCAATTCTGCTGAAAACAACGTCAGTCCGGGTTAGTTCCATTCAAATCATGCAAGTTGGAGTCCAAAACAAGGGCAAAGTGTTTGGAAAAGTAGATACGTTTGAGACGTATCAACTCCCCCAAGCTTAAACCTTTGCTTGTCCTCAAGCAATTCAGTTGACAGACTAAAAGTGATAAAGAAAAACTTTTACAAACTCTGTTTGACCTTGTTGTTGCAAATATGTAAAGCCAGCATTCAAGTTTTCAGCGAAGATTATGAACTAACCATATTCACGATAACATTTAGGTCTCATGTTTACTCATATCAATGGCATAATTAACTAGCGAGCAATAATAATAAATCTCGGATGACAACACTTTCTCAAAACAATCATAACATGATATAACAATATGGCATCTCACTAGCCTTTTCTGAGACCGCAAAACATAAATGCAGAGCACCCCTGAAGATCAAGGACTGACTAGACATTGTAATTCATGGTAAAAGAGATCCAATCATAGTCATACTCAATGTAAATTAATAGCAATGCATGCGAATGACAGCGGTGCTCTCCAACTGGTGCTTTTAATAAGAGGATGATGACTCAACATAAAAGTAAATAGATAGGCCCTTCGCAGAGGGAAGCAGGGATTTGCAGAGGTGCTAGAGCTCGAATTTTGAAACAGAGATAAATAATATTTTGAGTGGCATACTTTCATTTTCAACATAACAACCAAGAGATCTCGATATCTTCCATGCTACACACATTATAGGCGGTTCCCAAACAGAATGGTAAAGTTTATACTCCCCTACCACCAACAAGCATCAATCCATGGCTTGCCCAAAACAACGGGTGCCTCCAACTAACAACAATTCGGGGGGAGTTTTGTTTGCAATTATTTTGATTTGAGCATGGGACTGGGCATCCCGGTTACCGGCCATTTTCTCATGAATGATGAGCGGAGTCCACTCATCGTGAGAATAACCCACCTAGCATGGAAGATATAGACAGCCCTAGTTGATACATAAGCTATTCGAGCATACAAAACAGAATTTCATTTGAAGGTTTAGAGTTTGACACATACAAATTTACTTGGAACGGCAGGTAAATACCGCATATAGGAAGGTATGGTGGACTCATATGGAATAACTTTGGGGTTTATGGAAGTGGATGCACAAGCAGTATTCCCGCTTAGTACAAGTGAAGGCTAGAAAGAGACTGGGAAGCGACCAACTAGAGAGTGACAACAGTCTTGAACATGCATTAAGATTAATCAACAATGAGTGCAAGCATGAGTAGGATATAAATCACCATGAACATAAATATCGTGGAGGCTATGTTGATTTTCTTTCAACTACATGCGTGAACATGTGCCAAGTCAAGCCACTCGAATCGTTCAAAGGAGGATACCACCCTATCATACCACATCACAATCATTTTAATAGCATGTTAGCACGCAAGGTAAACCATTATAAACTCCTAGTAAATTAAGCATGGCATGAGCAACTATAATCTCTAATTGTCACTGCAAACATGTTTCATTCATAATAGGCTGAATCAGGAATGATGAACTAATCATATTTACAAAAACAAGATAGGTCGAGTTCATACTAGCTTCTCTCATCTCAATCAGTCCATCATATATCGTCATTATTGCGTTTCACTCGCACGACCGAACGGTGTGGATACTAATAATAGTGCGCGTGCATTGGACTAAGCTGGAATCTGCAAGCATTTAATACAAGGGAGAAGACAAGATAATATGGGCTCTTGGTTAAATCAACAATAATGCATATAAGAGCCACTCAATATTTTCATCATGGTCTTCTCCTCTCGACCCCCAAAGTAAAGAAAAGAAATAAAACTATTTACACGGGAAAGCTCCCAACAAGCAAAAGACGAACAAGAAATATTTTTGGGTTTTCTTTTAATTACTACTACTACAGGCATGGAAAGTAAAGTAGCTAAAAGCTACAACTATCTTTTTGGTTTTTCTTAAGGTTTTTCATACACACAAGAAGAAGGCTTAGAAAAGAAAATAAACTAGCATGGATAATACAATGAAAAAGTATGAGCACCGACAACTAGCATGAGTGTGTGAACATGAATGTAATGCCGGTGAGAAATACGTACTCCCCCAAGCTTAGGCTTTTGGCCTAAGTTGGTATATGGCCACTGCTGGCCTGGTGGATATCCAAAGTCGTAGTTGGGGTTGTACTAAGATGCAGCAGCTACTGCCTGAAGAGCTGCAGCTTGGAGGCGAGCTGCCTCCGTCCTCCTCTCGTACTCGTTCGCCTCCTCCCTGGTTATAACATATCTCCTTTTTGCCTGAAATTTAAAGAAAGTAGGAGCAGGGAGGGCAACATGGATAGTGCGTTGTCTGTCAAAGATTAGTCGGTACTAGAGGGGCTATTCATTCCTCTCAAGAAACTGATGGCGAACCATAGCACTATAATCTAGATAAGCAGGAGGCAACTCCATATCATTTTCATGTATGGGTACATCAAGATAATTAGCTACACGAGTTGCATAAATTCCACCAAACAAATCTCCACTTGTAACGTTAATATGCAACCTTCGTGCAACAATGGCCCCCAAGTTATATTGTTTATCACCTAATACCGTACTCTTGAGGACACTAAGATCTGGAACGCACATGTGACAAGCCTCATCTTTATCGTTAATGCATCTACCTATAAAGAGAGCAAAATAATGTACGGAAGGGAAATGAATGCTCCCTATGGTACCTTGTGTGATTTTTCTAGATTCCCCCATAGTGATACTAGCAAGAAAGTCTTTATATTCATATTTGCGAGGTTCACTAACATTGCCCCACTACGGGAGTTTACAAGCAGTATTAAAATCTTCTAGGTCCATGGTATATGATTTATCATAAAGATCAAATAAAACAGTGTGAGAATTGCGCGAGGATGAGAATTTAAACCTCCTCACAACAGAATTAGTTAGGTAGCGGTATTGTAGGCACTTATCTGACACGAAGCCCTCAAGATCAGCGTTACGCACATATGCGTCAAATTCATCCTTGATGCCTGATTGGACCATAAACTCCTCTGACGGACGTTCACAAGGCCGCACTTGAGCTTCCCTCGGTGGTTCATCGTCCGGCTCACGTATCGCGAGCCTTGGTCCTTGCTTCCTTGAGGAACCACCATGGTACATTTTCCTAAACATTTTTCTTTCTCTGGAAAATTTCTAAAATTTTAGTGACTCAAAGTAAAAGTGAACCAAACTCGACAAGATTGATAGCAACTACTCCCACAAGTGCCTAGAGGCTATATCATGCATTAAAACTACTTTGGAACATATAAATTTGACATGCAAGCTCAAGAACAGGGTCACCTTAGCAGCAAAAATTTGCAATAAATAAAGTACTAGAACAAAAACTAATTGGATCAATGGAGGAGTCACATACTGAAGAACAATCTCCCCAAACAGTTTTGTGAATGGAGCTTTGAGCAAAGAGATCGAAAATGGCAGCAAGATGAGCTAGAACACGGGTTTGAGCTATGGGAGGATTTTTCTGGAGGAAGACGAAGTGAGTGGGTGCAGGAATAAGTGGATGGGTCCACGTGGGACCCACGAGGCAGGGGGCGCGCCCCGGGGGGTGGGGGCACCCTGTACCCTCGTGGCCAAATGGTGAGCCCCCCTAGTGTGTTCTCAGTGCCAGAAATTCTTAAATATTCTACAAAAAATCATACTTCATTTTTAGGACGTTTGGAGAACTTTTATTTTCAGGGTATTTTTTATTGCAAGGATAATTCAGAAAACAAACAGAAAATACTATTTTTGCTTTATTTAATCTAAATAACAGAAAGTAAAAGGAGGGTACTGAGAGTTGTGCTTTCTAACTTCACCCGTCTCATGCTCATCAAAAGGAATCCACTAACAAGGTTGATCAAGTCTTGTTAACAAACTCTTTCCGAATGACATGAAACCGGAGAATTTTCGAATAACACTAAGTTACCTCAACGGGGATATGCATGTCCCCAACAATAAGAATATCATATTTCTTCTTGACAGTAGGAAGAGGAAATTCAAAACCTCCAATAATAATCATTGAAATTTTTCCAATAGAATTGATACTGTGGACTTGAGGTTGTTTCCTCGGAAAGTGTACCGTATGCTCATTACCATTAACATGAAAAGTGACATTGCCTTTGTTGCAATCAATAACAGCCCCTGCAGTATTCAAAAAGGGTCTACCAAGGATAACAGACATACTGTCGTCCTCAGGAATATCAAGAATAACAAAGTCCGTTAAAATAGTAATGTTTGCAACCACAACAGGCACATCCTCACAAATATCGACAGGTATAGCAGTTGATTTATCGGCCATTTGCAAAGATATTTCAGTAGGTGTCAACTTATTCAAATCAAGTCTACGATATAAAGAGAGAGGCATAACACTAACACCGGCTCCAAGATCACATAAAGCAGTTTTAACATAGTTTCTTTTAATGGAGCATGGTATAGTTGGTACTCCTGGATCTCCAAGTTTCTTTGGTATTCCACCTTTAAAAGTATAATTGGCAAGCATGGTGGAAATTTCAGCTTCCGGTATCTTTCTTTTATTTGTAACAATATCTTTCATATACTTAGCATAAGGATTCATTTTAAGTATATCAGTCAAACACATACGCAAAAACATAGGTCTAATCATTTCAGCAAAGCGCTCAAAATCCTCATCATACTTTTTCTTGGATGGTTTAAGAGGAAAAGGCATGGGTTTCTGAACCCATGGTTCTCTTTCTTTACCGTGCTTCCTAGCAACGAAGTCTCTCTTATCATAACGTTCATTCTTTGATTGTGGGTTATCAAGATCAAACGCAGGTTCAATCTCTACATCATTGCTATTGCTAGGTTGAGCATCAACATGAACATCAGCATTTACATTATCACTAGGTTCATGTTCATTATCAGATTGTGTTTCAGCATCAGAAATAGAAATATCATTGGGATTCTCAGGTGTGTCAACAGCGGGTTCACTAGAAGCATGCAAAGTCCTATCATTTTTCTTTTTCTTCTTCTTAGAAGGACTAGGTGTATCAACATTAGTTCTCTGAGAATCTTGCTCAACTCTCTTAGGGTGGCCCTCAGGATACAAAGGTTCCTGAGTCATTTTACCCCCTCTAGTCACAACTCTAACAGCATTATCATTTTTCTTATTATTTAATTCATTGAGCAAACCATCTTGAGCTTTAAGCACTTGTTCTACCTGAGTGGTAACCATACAAGCATGTTTACTAATAAGTTTAAGGTCACCTTTAACTCTAGACATATAATCACTCAAGTATTCAACCATATAAGCATTACGTTTCAATTGTCTACCAACATAAGCATTGGAGTTTTCTTATTTAACAATAAAATTGTCAAACTCATCCAAGCATTGGCTAGCAGATTTATTACGAGGAATATCACCTTCATCAAATCTATAGAGAGAATTTACCTTTACTACCTGTGTCGGGTTATCAAGACCATGTATTTCTTCAATAGGTGGTAAATTCTTCACATCTTCAGCTCTAATACCCTTTTCTTTCATAGATTTCTTTGCCTCTAGCATATCTTCAGGACTGAGAAATAGAATACCCCTTTTCTTCGGAGTTGGCTTAGGAGTTGGTTCAGGAAGTGTCCAATCATTATCATTACTCAATATATTATTCAATAGCAATTCAGCATGCTCAATAGTTCTTTCCCTGAAAACACAACCAGCACAACTATCCAGGTGGTCTCTGGAAGCATCGGTTAGTCCATTATAAAAGATATCAAGTATTTCATTTTTCTTAAGAGGATGATCAGGCAAAGCATTAAGTAATCGGAGAAGCCTCCCCCAAGCTTGTGGGAGACCCTCTTCTTCAATTTGCACAAAATTATATATTTCCCTTCAGGCAGCTTGTTTCTTATGAGCAGGGAAATATTTAGCAGAGAACTAATAAATCATATCCTGGGGACTACGCACACAATCAGGAGCAAGAGAATTAAACCATGTTTTAGCATCACCCTTTAATGAGAACGGAAATAACTTAAGGATATAGTAGTAACGAATTTTTTCCTCATGAGTGAATAGGGTGGCTATATCATTCAATTTAGTAAGATGTGCCAAAAGAGTTTCAGATTCATAGCCATAAAAAGTATCAGATTCAACCAAAGTAATTAACTCAGGATCGACAGAGAAATCATAATCCTTATCCGAAATACAGATAGGTGAAGTAGCAAAAGCAGGGTCATATTTCATTCTAGCATTGAAAGACTTTTCTTTCAGCTAAGCTAACAGTTTCTTAAGATCATATCTATCTTTGCAAGCAAAAAGGTCTCTAGCAGTTTCTTCATCCATAACATAACCCTCAGGCACATCAGGCAATTCATATCTAGGGGGAGAATCTTCATCATCACTTTCATCAATATAATCAGTTTCAGTAATTTCATTCTCTCTAACCCTAGCAAGTTGTTCATCAAGAAATTCACCTAATGGCACAGTATTATCAAGCATAGAAGTAGTTTCATCATAAGCATCATGCATAGCAGAAGTGGCATCATCAATAACATGTGACATATCAGAATCAATAGCAGGAGTAGGTGTTGCAAGTTTACTCAAAACAGAAGGTGAATCAAGTGCAGAGCTACATGGCAGTTCCTTACCTCCCCTCGTAGCTGAGGGATAAATCTTGGTTCTTTCGTCTTTCAAGTTCCTCATAGTGATCAACAAATATAAATCTCAAGTGACTCAAAGAATAGTGCTATGCTCCCCGGCAACGGCACTAGAAAATAGTCTTGATAACCCACAAGTATAGGGGATCGCAACAGTTTTCGAGGGTAGAGTATTCAACCCAAATTTATTGATTCGACACAAGGGGAGCCAAAGAATATTCTCAAGTATTAGCAGTTGAGTTGTCAATTCAACCACACTTGAAAGACTTAATATCTACAGCAAAGTAGTATGGAAGTAACGGTAACGGTGGCAAAAGTAACAGTAGCAGTTTTTGTAGTAATCGTAACAGTGGCAACGAAAAAGTAACTAAGCAAAGATCAATATGTGAAAAGCTCATAGGCAATCGATCAATGATGGATAATTATGTCGGATGCGATTCCTCATGCAACAGTTATAACATAGGGTGACACAAAATTAGCTCCAGTTCATCAATGTAATGTAGGCATGTATACCGAATATAGTCATACGTGCTTATGGAAAAGAACTTGCATGACATCTTTTGTCCTACCCTCCCGTGGCAGCGGGGTCCTATTGGAAACTAAGGGATATTAAGGCCTCCTTTTAATAGAGTACCAGACTAAAGCATTAACACTTAGAGAATACATGAACTGCTCAAACTACGGTCATCATCGGGAGTAGTCCCAATTATTGTCACTTCAGGGTTGCCGGATCATAACACATAGTAGGTGAATATTGACTTGCAAGATAGGATCAAGAACTCACATATATTCATGAAAACATAATAGGTTAAGATCTGAAATCATGGCACTCGGGCCCTAGTGACAAGCATTAAGCATAGCAAATTCATAGCAACATCAATCTTAGAACATAATGGATACTAGGGATCAAACCCTAAAAAAACTAACTCGATTACATGGTAAATCTCATCCAACCCATCACCGTCCAACAAGCCTACGATGGGATTACTCACGCACGGCGGTGAGCATCATGAAATTGGTGATGGAGGGTGGTTGATGATGACGACGGCGACGGATTCCCCTCTCCGGAGCCCCGAACGAACTCCAGATCAGCCGTCTCGAGGAAGATTAGGGCTTGGAAGTGGCTCCGTATCGTAAAACGCGATGAATCCTTCTCTCTGATTTTTTCTCCCCGAACGTGAATATATAGAGTTGGAGTTGAGGTCGGTGGAGTCCCAGGGGGCCCACGAGGCCGGGGGCGCGCCCCAGGGGGGGTGCCCTGCACCCTCGTGGACAGAGTGTGAGCCCCCTGATGCTGATTCTTTCGCCAATATTTTTTATTAATTCCAAAATGTATCTCCATGGATTTTCAGGTCATTACGAGAACTTTTATTTCTGCACAAAAATAACACCATGGCAATTCTGCTGAAAACAGCGTCAGTCCGGGTTAGTTCCATTCAAATCATGCAAGTTAGACTCCAAAACAAGGGCAAAAGTGTTTCGAAAAGTAGATACGTTGGAGATGTATCACCCAATCACTCTGGTAAGTCTTCAAGGTAGACTTCCAAACCTTCACAGACTTTGTTCACTAGCAATCCACATTGGCTCTTGGATGCTCAGAACACGACGCCTAACCGGCTGGAGGATTCACAGTCCTCAAGTGTAACAAGTCTTCAGGTCACGCGGACAGAAAGACTTCAGTGATGCCTAACACTCTTTGGCTCTGGGTGTTTTGGGCTTTGTCCTCGCAAGGATCTCTCTCTCAAATGCTTCAGAGGTGGGTTGCTCTCAAACGACAAAAGTCGTGCACTAACTCTGAGTAGCCACCAATTTATGGTGTAGGGGGTGGGCTATTTATAGCCAGGAGGCAATCCAACCTAATTTGTCCGAAATGACCCTGGGTCACTAAGGAACCGACACGTGTCCAACGGTCAGATTTCAAACACACGCAGCAGCTTGACTTGGGCTACAAGTAAAGCTTACTCATCCAGCTCTGGATAATATTTGCTCTCATTGTCTTCGCTCGAAGACATAGGATTTGGTTGAGCATCACATCAGTCACTCTGACTTTGTTCACTTGGACCCCACTTAACAGTACGGTGGTTCCTATGACTCAACAAAGAAGAAAAGGAAACTACGAGACAACTATGTCTTCGCACTCCATAGTCTTCACGTGAATGTCTTCTCATGTCATAATCTTCACAAACTACCATTGTCTTCAATGTCTTCACACATTTTTACGGGTCAACTCTGGTAGGTAAACCGAATCAATAAGGGACTACTACGTGTGTTATCCTGCAATTCTCACAAACACATTAGTCCCTCAACCAAGTTTGTCGTAAATACTCCAAAACCAACTAGGGGTGTCACTAGATGCACTTACAGTCTCCCCCTGTGATAGCCTGATTTTTGGCCCTTTCTTTTTCTTTTGTTTTTCTGAGGTTTTTGCTTGAGTTTTCTTCTTCCGAGGCTTTGTGGTCTGGAAACTGAAGAAGATGCCCTCTTCTTTGTTTCCAGAGTGGCTTGTCATTCCCAAACCCTTCCGTAGACCCTGTCATTTTCATCCTAGCCCAAATCCCAATATTCTTTTTATTGGGAAAATTGCTTTTCTATTAAACGAATAACTCAAATTTGCCCTAGGTTGTGAAGCAACCTTTATTTCCATCACTCCCAAAATTCCCAAATAATTCTCATAAATTGTTTGGGTCATATCTTTCTCAAATATGGCAAAATATTGCATTTGTCATGTTTATCATCATGCTCAAATAATTCATTTCCTATTCTGCCCTAAATGGCACATTGTGAAGCAAGTGCTATTTTCCTTTTCCCAATTGACCTCAAACTCCTTGGACACCTTTTCCTGTCCATATCATTGCAACATGCCAAAATGCAACCTCATTTGCCTAGTAATTATTTAATTATGATTTTCCAAATTTCTATCCAGAAATAAGCTTTGTGAAGGAGGTGCAATCTAGGCATATCCAAATGAGTTGCCATTTTGCATGATCCCTCATATCATCGTATCATAGCCCTCCACCAAAGTAGAGCTCATGTCATGCCTCCATGTGAGCTCATCTTCAATTCTTTGATTCTGTCCAAAATTTCAGTTTGTGAAGCAAGTATATTTTATCTTGCTCCATCATGGCTGCCAATTTTTCTAGGCCTTATATTATCCATATAACCTATCTCCACCCATTTTGGGCATGGTTCATCAAGCCATTATTCCTCTAGAATTTTTGCAAGTTTCTGTCCAAAGGAGATGTTTGTGAAGCAAGTACCAGTTTGGCTTGGCCAATTGGTATGAGACTTTTTGAGCATCTTCATAGGACCAAATGACTGTGCCTTGCCCAATTTGAGATCAGTTTGACACTCCATGTGAGTGCACCTTCCTGATCAAGTTTCTGGACTAGATTATGCAGTTGCAAAGCAAGTGCATTAAATCTTGGTCCATTTCCTGCCAAACTCCCCAGTATGGTAGTTCTTCCTAAGCTAATCACCCCAGACAACTCATTTGGCTATAATCTCACCTCAGTTGATCACTGTTTCATGGCCAAGTTTACTGTAGTAAACTTCAGAGGTTGACTACCATTTAACCACTGCGTCTTTAACCAAGTTACCACCTCAGTTGTAACCTACCCAGGAAGGACTCTACCCTAGACATCGTTTGGCATCGCTTGTGACACTGTGTGCACCAGTGCACGCGGTGACCACCGTTTTGGCCTGCAGTGCGCGCGTCCAGAGTGTCTTCTTGCTCGGGCCCCTCCTCTGCTCGGCGTCTCAGCGAGCACGGGCATGTCCCCTAGCTTCCTCTCGTCGTCACCGTTCTCCTGGACCACTCTCCCCCTCCGTCCGCTTCCTCACCGACGCAAGCCGACGCTCGCCCATGGGCGCACTGTGGCCGACCAAGCATTAATGGCGCTGTGGCTTCTTCCTTTTCTTGTCCCCGAGCTCCGCTCATCTCCGTGACCTCTGCGGCTCGTCCGCACCCCCCCCCGTCACGTTCCCGCGCCTCCCCCTGATCGCTGGTCGTCGCCAGAGCCTCGGCCGGACGTGCCCGGCGACACCCGAGCCTGTGCCCCTCGCCCCCGCATATATAAGGAAGCCCCGACACCCTCCGAGCTCGTCACCAGCCTTGCCTCGCTCCACTACCCCTCCCCAGCCTCTCATTCGAGCTCGAGATCTCCTCGTCGCCTCTGTTGGCCGCCATGGCCGTCGCTCCCCTCCGGCTAAATTAGCCCGAAGCCGAGCCCTCCTCCACCTCTAGCCACCACCATCGCCTTGCCCGCACTCCGGCGACCCTCCTCGTGCCCTTGCCCCCTCGCCGGAGCCTCTCTAGGGCCGTGCCCAGAAAACCACCGCCGCCTCTGCTCCTTTCTGTCGCGTCATCGGGCGCCCATGTAGCTCTTCCTTCGGCGCCATTTCTTTCCTGGATGGATGCGCCATGCCCCGCGAGCCCGCCGGTGGTCTCCACTTGGCCGGAGATCGCCGGAGTCGGCCGCTCCGTCGCGGGCATCGCCCTGCCTCCCGCTCCACTTTTTCCCATCGGGGGAGCAGCGAGGAGGAAGACGACGCCCAGCTAGCCCCCTCCCCTGCGTGGGGGCCCCCTCTGTCAGCTGCTCAAGGCCCGGCCCCGCGCTTGCCACTGTGGATAAGTGGAATCGTACTCCTGTGAGTACGCTTTCCCTTATCGAAGGCGTATTCCATTTCTACTTCGGGCGAGAATGCGTTTTCCTCTCTGGAAAATGTATTTCAGAAAAGGCGCGCTCTGTTTTTCCTGCTGAGGGCCTGTTTGTGATGATTTTATTACAGATAGGTCCCTGGCAGAAAAACAATTGTATCTTTTCAACCACAACTCCAAATGAGGTGAATCCAACGCTCACTTCTTCGTCTCGTCGATACCGTTCTGTTGGTCACACTTTCTCCATGTGTTAACATTCTTAAAATGCCCTTTTTGCCCTTGCACGTAAACAGCCCCTCCGGGAGAGAACTGTTTCCGGCAAATCTTTTCGCGGCTTCACCGCACTTCTTCCCGGTGCCTTCTTCACCCCAAGGCAAGCCACAATACCCACTTGCATGATAGTCATGCAGTAGCCATGGTTTTCAACTTGAATATTTAAGAAATGTTTGCTTGTTTAAAATATGGTTATCGTTGTTCCGGTGCTGCTTAGAGTTTCATGTTCACTCTCGTGTTATGTTGTCTTGCACCTGGTTATCTTGTACTAGTTGCTAGTATTCCTTTCATATGCTTATGATTGCTAGTAGTACATGTTGATGTTGGTGATGGCCTTCGGTGCATGACTAACGTCTGTTCCGAGCACCGTCGTTATGCATGTCCCTTTGCATCCAGTTGGTTAAATGATTGCATGGTAGCATTGTTGATATGTCTTGCATGATATTTATTGTTGATGCTAGTGGTCATGCTAGGTTTCTATGAGTAGTGTTGTACTTGTGATATTCATGCTCGTCATTATACTATGCTTAGTTGGATATGATTCATTGTGGATATGGTGGATAGTTATGTTGTACCCTCATGATTATGTTGATATCATGTTCATGTATTGTAATTTGTATCATGTTATTTTATCATGGCTCAGCATATTGCATTCAATTTTAACCGGATTAAATTGAACTTGAACACCTGTTGCCTGAGTCATGGTGCCACCATATCGATGCTGACCAGTGCAACCACGCTTACCTTTATGGGAAGGTCCTAACTGGGTCTATTGTCGTGCCTCTCGCCGGTGCCTCCGACGAGGGAAGGTTATGGGCGTGCGGTACCCTGGCCCGGTAAGCAGACATAACCTTGTGTGCCCGTAGATGGATGATAAGCGCTTTTGTCCCTGTTTGGGACGGGCCACGACTGTGGTCGTTGTGCCTTTGGTAGGCACGGGGCCACCCAGGACTTAGCCCAAAAGGGAGTTGGTCGGAGTGGCCGGGAGAGTGTCATGGCAGTAGATCAGTTTTGTCGGAACGCCGTTGGTCCACCCGAATGGGAGTGTGTGGCCATGGGTTCCGTGGTGTGGGTATAGTGTACTAACCTCTGCAGAGTGTATATTAAATCTATCGATAGCCGCGCCTGCGGATAAGGGCCCAGTTCGTGTCGGTCACACTGTGAGTCAACAGTATTAATAATAATGTGTTCAATAACAACCCCAGTTTGATGAGGAGATAAGTTGGTTGTGATCGCCGGAGTGATCACCGTTGAGACAAAGTGTTGGTCATGGTTGTGATCGCCGGAATGATCACCATGGTATCGAGGATACCGAGTTGATGGATATTCGTGATGTTGTGTGAAAATCATGGGTAAAGATCAAGCTCCTTGTGGTCATTTAATGATTACTACGGTATTGTTTATACCAAGTTTGATATTATCCTGAGATGATCGTGTGATGTCCGAGGTTGGTAAGTGATGCATGTGATGGTTACGAGGTAGCCCGAGCAAAATAAATGGTGCATATAGTGTCATCATGTTGCATGCTAGTATCATCAGATTTATATTCTCATATTGTTCTAGCTGTATCATATTGTTGATGCCATGTTATCCTGATGACTTCATGATAATTCATGCTTGACCTGTAATTGCCATGCTGTTGTTTTTCTTGAATGCTTCTGGTTATTGTGAGCTTGCAAGTACGTTCAATGTACTGACCTGGCGTGTCATGCCAGTTTGCATGTCGTGCCTGGATTGCTTGCTTGTTTGGTGTTGTTCCTGTGTTCGGGAGCTACGATAAGCGTTCCAGCCAGAGTCCCTGCGGATTGGAGTCCATCATCGTTGTTCGTTGTTCCACTGCCAGTAGTTGTTCCGCTGCTTCGAGTTGCTATGCTGCTTGTATAGAGCAAGCGTGGTTGGCATAGTGTCGCCGTGCCGATGTTATTCACTGTAATATCGGAGACCTTGTATTCATATTCGTGTTGTAATAGAAAGCTGGTTTGTTCTATGCTAAGCAGTGCCGTATTCCAGAAGACTTCTCCTCGATCTCTGGGCTGGAATACAGGGCGTTCCTGTTTTCTTTGAGCCCGGGTGCCACAGGCTTTGTATCAGAGCAGGTCTGGCTGGAGGATGCCCTAGCCCGCGCGAACGATAGAAAGCGGTAGTATAGACCCCAGTTGGTTTGTTGCACTTGATTGTTGCATTTGTGTGTTGCATAGCATGCATATAGATTATTATTTTGTCACTAACGGTTAATCTTGTGAGTGTAGGTGGCATCGTTTTCGGTCCACCGCCTGCACCCTCCTTCTTAGCATGTCTGCTCTTTGGTGTTCGGCATCATCTCTGTCCCACCAGAGTGATGCCCTGGTACCCAGAGTTCCAAACACCATTTGCAGGAGTTATGCTCAGGTATTGCGTAGATTTTTCCGCCACCCACCCATATTATTTCGGTGATAGACTTGTTTCTATCCCGAATCATGCCATCCATCTCGTCCCTCTGGCTACCCTTACTGATCTTGGTTATCAAAAAAGGGCAATGCCAGCGAGCCTTGTTTTTTCACCGCTACCCTACCCAGTCATTCTATTCTTTGGACGTGTACGAATCCCTTTCGTTCGCTTGATGATGGTGTGGTCGTGACTTTTGTGTCTTGCTACTTGATCGTCAAGTCCGTCCTCACCTGTGTATCCATCCAGATCCAGCTACTATTCAGCCAGTGCTTGGTGTAGCTTTGGTTACGCCAACTCCTTCCACACAGGGATATAATTTTCGTGCACACCGCCACATCTTATTAGACCGTAATACCGGAGTTTCCGCGCGATTTGTGTGCTTAGGTGTGCATGCATATTATGGTGTGAGTAGCAGTAATATGTGATGATTGCTTGATTAATTATATTAGTAGTATGCTTGTGTGCTTTGTTTTAGTCGTTTCTTTTGTTTCTTTCTTTGGGCCTTCGGTGTTACAATTTTTCCCCCTATTAAAGTTGCTCGTCAGCCGACACTGGACCCGAAGAGTCAGCAAGAAATGCATATATTTGGAAACTCCGCTAAATAGAATGGAATAGTCAGCAGACTGCAGTGAAATTGGAAATAGCTCGTCTGAATACAAAAGAAATCCTGGATGGAATGTCAGTATAAAGTTTGCATTAACGTGCACTCCTCACAACAGTATGGAATTCTCAGCCGACTGCATTCAGATAGGGGGATATTTGATCATGTTACTGGGTGTCAAGTTTCTCTCAGTGTGCACTCCTCATAGCAGAAATGATCAAATCAGCAAGAAGATAAATTGTGTGCAAGGTTGATAGAATATTATCAAAGGTATGGCTCAGATACAAGTTTAATTTTTCATTGAGGATGATTTTGGAACCCGATGTACCTGGAAGCAAGCAAAAATATGGCATGTACTCAGAAAGGAGGACAGTCCTGCAAAACCCCGTTTCATACAAGAAATCAATAACAAAAATATTAAGATGGTTATATATGTGGAAATCGGTCCGCATATCACAATAAGAAGCTTCTGGTGTAAGCAACCCAATCTTCCCTCGCAAGATACCCGAGAAGCTTCCAAGGCAAGATTAATCTATCTTCCTCAGTACGATACATGGATGATTTCCGTACAAGGTACTCTGCCTTCTTCAGTAAGAAACCGCAAAAGCTTCCGGCATAAGGTACTGAGTCTTTCCCCAGCAAAGTCTTTAAGGGGGTAAGCTTTTGAAGCACGATACCTAGTCTTCTTCAGCAAGCTGTCCGATGAAAGTTTCGAGCACAAGCCAGCCAATCTTCCTCAGTAAGACATTGGTACAAGGTAGTACGCTGTGAATTAACAGCATATGGCAGTGAATCCCAAGAATCAGATCCACAACATTTTGGTCAGAAGCAAGAATCAGTCAGAATACACGTCTGTCTCGGGAACCAGATTCTCATATATATATATATATATATATATATATATATATATATATATATATATATATATATATATATATATATGCGGAGAGCATACCACCAAGATCTTACAAGTCACTCGGATGAGGATCTGAGAACCACGTGAGGATGGTTAAGAGAAGAAAGCCAGTATACACCACAGTGTGACAAAGGATTATGAGGATTGACGACATCAATGAGCTCAATACAAGTACCGGTGAACCTGGAAAATGATCCTGATGAGCCCTTGTCCCCTTTTTCTCCAATAACGGCACCACGCCTGTGATCTAAGCTGTTTTTAGCTATCCAGGGTGGATGCCGATTTTTATTTCTCTCTTCAACGACTGTCATGAGTTCTGAGCTGCTTTTCGGCCATCTCATACAGCTGTTGAGTTTCTTTTTGTGATAGTAGCCCAATAGCTGCTTTTTGGCTATTTTAGGGAGCTGCCACCTTCTTCTTATCAACCCGGTCTCATGTTCTGAGCTGCTTTTTGGACGTCCTGAGCCGTGGTTGAGTTATTTCAGTAATGTCCCAGATCTGAGTTGTAAAGACCGTTCTGGTGGCTACTGATTTATTTGCCAATTTCTTGCAAAGGTTCGGATGATCATTTTCCCGCGGTCAGAACTTGAGGGGTGTTGAACCTGCCATTTAATGGGGTACCCTATCAGAAAAATGAGGATAAGCTTGGATTGCGAAAATTGCACCGACAGTACCTATGGTGATACGAAGAAGCAATATGACCCAGCTCTTTCAGCCAAGGATCCAGACCAAGAAAACAATAATGAAGGAGCAAGACTAGTGATGCAGGTATGAAAATTGTTGCAAGACCTGCATGGTGCAGAACCACCGTCAGTCAAGTCTGCAGATATTATCATACAGGTCCAACTCTTATGCTAGCCATGACAGGCGACAATCAAATATTTGGTACGGATCCGATACTCAAGACAGTGGAGCTAGCCAAAATAATTCAGAAATTCTCGTGATAAGTCAGAATCTGTCAGGAAAACGGTTATGCCTCCACTCATTGTTTGGAATCCGAAGGACCTGTATTTAGTGGACAAACCCAATGCAAGGAGTTAGAGCTTGGGTGTCCACTAGAAAAATCTGATCACCACTTCATGAAAGATTGTCAGTGTCGGCTGACACACCCAGCGGAAATCACTCTTGGATTTGTGAGACCAACATATATTTCAGTCGTGAGAATCAATCACTGTCAGCTAAGTCAGCAGATCTAAAAAGAAATTGGAGCATGTATAAGCATGAACAAGCAAGGTAAGATCTGTCAGAATATGGATATATTAAAGCAAACCACCCCACGGGCAGTCAGATAAAAACTTAGTGGGAACAAAAATAAGAAAAAGGATACCCGAGTTGGAAACGGTTTCCTTAAGTCAGTATCTTCATACTTGTTCCCTGAGCAACCAAATCTCGAGGACGAGATTTCTTTAAGGGGGTAAGGTTTGTGACACCCTGATTTTTGGCCCTTTCTTTTTCTTTTGTTTTTCTAAGGTTTTTGCTTGAGTTTTCTTTTTCCGTGGCTTTGTGGTCTGGAAACTGAAGAAGTTGCCCTCTTCATTGTTTCCAGAGTGGCTTGTCATTCCCAAACCCTTCCCTAGGCCCTGTCATTTTCATCCTAGCCCAAATCCCAATATTCTTTTTATTGGGAATATTCCTTTTCTATTAAACGAATAACTCAAATTTGCCCTAGGTTGTGAAGCAACCTTTATTTCCATCACTCCCACAATTCCCAAATAATTCTCATAAATTGTTTGGGTCATATCTTTCTCAAATATGGCAAAATATTTCATTTGTCATGTTTATCATCATGCTCAAATAATTCATTTCCTATTCTGCCCTAAATGTCACATTGTGAAGCAAGTGCTATTTTACTTTTCCCAATTGACCTCAAACTCCTTGGACACCTTTTCCTGTCCATATCATTGCCACATCCCAAAATGCAACCTCATTTGCCTAGTAATTATTTAATTACGATTTTCCAAAGTTTCTATCCAGAAAGAAGCTTTGTGAAGGAGGTGCAAGCTAGGCATATCCAAATGAGTTACCATTTTGCATGATCCCTCACATCATCATATCATAGCCTTCCACCAGGGTAGAGCTCATGTCATGCCTCCATGTGAGCTCATCTTCAATTCTTTGATTCTGTCAAAAATTTCAGTTTGTGAAGCAAGTATATTTTATCTTGCTCCATCATGGCTGCCAATTTCTCTAGGCCTTATATTATCCATATAACCTACCTCCACCCATTTTGGGCATGGGTCATCAAGCCATTATTCCTCTAGAATTTTTGCAAGTTTCTATCCAAAGGAGATGTTTGTGAAGCAAGTACCAGTTTGGCTTGGCCAATTGGTATGAGACTTTCTGAGCATCTTCATAGGACCAAATGAATCTGCCTTGCCCAACTTGAGATCAGTTTGACACTCCATGTGAGTGCACCTTCCTGATCAAGTTTCTGGACCAGATTATGCAGTTGCAAAGCAAGTGCATTAAATGTTGGTCCATTTCCTGCCAAACTCCCCAGTATGGTAGTTCTTCCTAAGCTAATCACCCCAGACAACTCATTTGGCTCTAATCTCACCTCAGTTGATCACTGTTTCACGGCCAAGTTTACTGCAGTAAACTTCAGAGGTTGACTACCATTTAACCACTGCGTCTTTAACCAAGTTACCACCTACGTTGTAACCTACCCAGGAAGGACTCCACCCCAGACATCGTTTGGCATTGCTTGTGACACTGTGTGCACCAGTGCACGCGGTGACCACCGCTTTGGCATGTAGTGCGCGCGTCCAGAGCGTCTTCTTGCTCGGGCCCCTCCTCTACTCGGCGTCTCAGCGAGGACGGGCATGTCCCCTAGCTTCCTCTCGTCGTCGCTGTTCTCCTGGACCCCTCTCCCCCTCCTTCCACTTCCTCACCAACGCAAGCCGATGCTCGCCCACGGGCGCACTGTGGCGACCGAGCATTAATGGCGTCGTGGCTTCTTCCTCTTCTTGTCCCCGAGCTCCGCTCGTCTCTGTGATCTCTGCGGCTCATCCGCACCCCCCCCCTCGTCGCGTTCCCGCGCCTCCCCGTGATCGCTGGCCGTCGCCAGAGCCTCGGCCGGACGTGCCCGGCGACACCCGAGCCCGTGCCCCTCGCCCGCGCCTATATAAGGAAGCCCCAACCCCCTCCGAGCTCGTCACCAGCCTTGCCACGCTCCACTACCCCTCCCCAGCCTCTCATTCAAGCTCGAGAGCTCCTCTTCCCTTTGTTGGCCGCCATGGCCGTCGCTCCCCTCCGGCTAAATTAGACCGAAGCCGAGCCCTCCTCCACCTCTAGCCACCACCATTGCCTTGCCCGCACTCCGGCGACCCTCCTCGTGCCCTTGCCCCCTCGCCGGAGCCTCCCTAGGGCCGTGCCCAGAAGACCGCCACCGCCTCTTCTCCTTTTTGTCGCGTCGCCGCGCGCCCATGTCGCTCTTCCTCCGACGTCGTTTCTTTCCTGGATGGATGCGCCATGCCCCGCGTGCCCGCCGGTGGTCTCCACTTGGCCGGAGATCGCCGGAGTCGGCCGCTCCATCGCCGGCATTGCCCTGCCTCCCGCTCCTCTGTTTCCCACTGGGGGAGTAGCGAGGAGGAAGAAGACGCCCAGCTGGCCCCCTCCCCCTGCGCACGGGCCCCCTCTGTCAGCTGCTCAAGGCCTGGCCCCGCGCTTGCCAGCATGGATAAGTGGAAACGTACTCCTGTGAGTACGCTTTCCCTTATCGAAGGCGTATTCCATTTCTTCTTCGGGCGAGAATGTGTTTTCCTCTCTGGAAAACGTATTTTCAGAAAAGGCGCGTTCTGTTTTTCCTACTGAGGGCCTGTTTGTGATGATTTTATTACAGATAGGTCCCTGGCAGAAAAACAATTGTATATTTTCAACCACAACTCCAAATGAGGTGAATCCAACGCTCACTTCTTTGGCTCATCGAGCCCGTTCTGTTGGTCACACTTTCTCCATGTGTTAACATTCTTAAAATGCCCTTTTTGCCCTTGCACGTAAACAGCCCCTTCGGGAGAGAATTGTTTCCGGCAAATCTTTTCGCAGCTACACCGCACTTCTTCCCGGTGCCTTCTTCACCCCCTGGCAAGCCACAATACCCACTTGCATGATAGTCATGCAGTAGCCATGGTTTTCAACATGAATATTTAATAAATGTTTGCTTGTTTAAAATATGGTTATCGTTGTTCCGGTGCTGCTTAGAGTTTCATGTTCACTCTCGTGTTATGTGGTCTTGCACCTGGTTATCTTGTACTAGTTGCTAGTATTCCTTTCATATGCTTATGATTGCTAGTAGTACATGTTGATGTTGGTGATGGCCTTCGGTACATGACTAACGTCTGTTCCGAGCGTCGTCATTATGCATGTCCCTTTGCATCCAGTTGGTTAAATGATTGCATGGTAGCATTGCTGATATGTCTTGCATGATATTTATTGTTGATGCTAGTGGTCATGCTAGGTTTCTATGAGTAGTGTTGTACTTGTGATATTCATGCTCGTCATTATACTATGCTCAGTTGGATATGATTCATTGTGGATATGGTGGATAGTTATGTTGTACCCTCATGATTACGTTGATATCATGTTCATGTATTGCAATTTGCATCATGTTATTTTATCATGGCTCAGCATATTGCATTCAAGTTTAACCGGATTAAATTGAACTTGAACACCTGTTGACTGATTCATGGTGCCACCATATCGATGCTGACCAGTGCAACCACGCTTACCTTTATGGGAAGGTCCTAACTGGGTCTATTGTCGTGCCTCTCGCCGGTGCCTCCAACAAGGGAAGGTTATGGGCGTGCGGTACCCTGGCCCGATAAGCAGACATAACCTTGTGTGCTCGTAGATGGATGATAAGCGCTTTTGTCCCTGTTTGGGACGGGCCACGACGGTGGCCGTTGTGCCTTTGGTAGGCACGGGGCCACCCAGGACTTAGCCCAAAAGGGAGTTGGTCGGAGTGGCCGGGAGAGTGTCATGGCAGTAGATCGGTTTTGTCGGAATGCCGTTGGTCCACCCGAATGGGATTACGAGGCCATGGGTTTCGTGGTGTGGGTACAGTGTACTAACCTCTACAGAGTGTATATTAAATCTATCGATAGCCGCACCTGCGGATAAGGGCCCAGTTCGTGTCGGTCACACTGTGAGTCAACAGTATTAATAATAATGTGCTCAATAACAACCCCCGTTCGATGAGGAGATAAGTTGGTTGTGATCGCCGGAATGATCACCATTGAGACCAAGTGTTGGTCATGGTTGTGATCGCCGGAATGATCACCGTGGTATCGAGGATACCGAGTTGTTGGAGATTCGTGATGTTGTGCGAGAATCATGGGTAAAGATCAAGCTCCTTGTGGTCATTTAATGATTACTACGGTATTGTTTATACCAAGCTTGATTTGATCCTGAGATGATCGTGTGATGTCCGAGGTTGGTAAGTGATGCATGTGATGGTTACGAGGTAGCCCGAGCAGAATAAATGGTGCATATAGTGTCATCATGTTTCATGCTAGTATCGTCAGATTTATATTCTCATATTGTTCTAGGTGTATCATATTGTTGATGCCATGTTATCATGATGAGTTCATGATAATTCTTGCTTAACCTGTAATTGCCATGCTGTTGTTTGTCTTGAATGCTTCTAGTTATTGTGAGCTTGCAAGTACATTCAATGTACTGACCTGGCGTGTCATGCCAGTTTGCAGGTTGTGCCTCGATTGCTTACTTGTTTGGTGTTGTTCCTGTGTTCGCGAGCTAGGATAAGCGTTCCAGCCAGAGTCCCTGCAGATTGGAGTCCATCATCGTTGTTCGTTGTTCCTCTGCCAGTAGTTGTTCCGCTGCTTTGAGGATCTATGCTGCTTGTATAGAGAAAGCGTGGTTGGCGTAGTGTCTCCGTGCCGATGTTATTCACTGTAATATCGGAGACCTTGTATTCATATTCGTGTTGTAATAGAAAGCTGGTTTGTTCTATGCTAAGCAGTGTCGTATTCCAGAAGACTTCTCCTCGATCTCTCGGCTGGAATACAGGGCGTTCCGGTTTTCTCTAAGCCGGGGTGCCACACCCCCTTTTTGGTGATTGGTGACAAACTGGTTGAAGTTTTCAACGGGGATAAAAGTATGTGAAAGTTAAGGATTAAGGCATTGTCTTCATAAGTACCAAAAGGCTCCCCCTGAAGATGTGCATATAAGTAGTTTTCTTTTGAATGCAAATGCACATGGCAGGTTTTACTTTGTGGAGATCCTCTTCAACTTATGAAGACAATTCATCATGCATATAAGGAGATAATGAAGATAATGACACGCATAATGAAAAATGGACGTCTGCGGAATGGCTTCATGCGGGATTTATCATCGCATCACAAGGTAGCAGAAAAAAGTAGCAGACGACCATCGAGTTTAAGTGTTACAACTCAAAGAACGAAATTGTTTCAAAAGACGAGAGTTGTAAAGACTTAGCAAAAATTAATGCAACCACCCACAAGGACCCGCTTGAAGACTATTAACTCATATGCTTCTCCCCCTTTTGTCAGTAATGACCAAAAAGGTTTGAACACATAGAGTATCTACTAATCTGCAATAGACGGCGTGCGACGCCAGCTTGCATTTGGTGGAGGCCTGGAATCAAACTTGAAGTTCTCTGTGAAGCCATCTTCGTGAAGATCGTCTTCAGGACAGAGCATTGTGACGCTCTTCCAGGACCACCGACAGGCTTCATGTGCAACAAAGTTCTTGGTGGCCAAGTTATGGATGCGATTAACATCCACCAAGAGACTCTGCATCTGACGCTTCAGCCAGTCATGATGCTTATCCTGCTTCTGATGCAATGCCACAAGAAGCTCTCGGTCATTGAGTACATGAGATCGCTTCTGAGGCCTTTGGGCAATAGTACTTGCAGTGGCTTCAGTGTTAGCACGGTGTGGCACTCTCATTTTCCAGCCAGAGGATAAGCGAGGGTTGCAGCATTGGGGACAAGAATTCCTTCAATTAGCTGCGAGAAGCTTTGATGTTCAGCATTCTGAAGATGTAGGGGCTTCTTGGCAGGCTCGGGGTAGATGGCTTCAATCGACAGATCAACCTTAGGCAGAAAAACAATGTGGTTGCGTGCTGAGGGCTGATAGTCTATAGTGGAATGAAGCTTAATCTGGCGCATCACCCATGGAGCATAGAACTTCAGGCCAAATAAATCCCAGAACCAGCAAGTTGTCTGATGAAGAAATCCTGGGTGTTGAATTTGATGCCATTGATGATATAGAATACCAAAGTCTTCATGGCTCCTTCAAGCTTAGCTTCAAAAGAATGTCCCTTGAACGGCCATAGAGTACGCCTCCGAATATGGTATACTGTGCGTGGCAAGTACTCGAGGTCCTTCACAAAGAACTCCTTGGGGTATTCAGCGTCTTGAGGTAATGGCTTCATCATGCTAAGCATCTGGCTCATGTTTGGCTCAGGCCTCTGAAAAATGCTCTGCACCTCATCTCTATGAAGCTGACAACCAGGTTCATATAATTCACCTAGAGTGGGCAGGGAAGTAAGCTCGATGATGTCTTGATCTTTGGCTTCGTGATGTAAATCACCTGTCATCCACTCAAGGATCCAAGTCTTCGGATCCCTGTTGTAGACGCGAATATGGAGGGTGGCATAGAGCTGCATCAGAAGCTCTTCATTCCAGTGTTCTATGTCAGTCACGAAAGGCAGAAGACCAACATCCCTAAAGAAGTTAAGAACTTCTTCAAGATAGGGCAGCCCATCTATAGCTTCACAATCCAGATGCATGTGTGGAAAGATCCGCTCTTGCTTGTAAAGGATGCACGAGTAATAGCTTCGCTGCTGATAACTCCAGAATCTGCCGGAGGAGATCTTTGGCTTCGAATAAGGATTCTTGGCGCTGTCAAAGAAAGTATTATGCTCTCTGAAGCTATGCACGCTGAAAGAACCCTGTGTAGTTGCAGAACTTGGAAGCCTAGGCTTGGGCTTCTGAACTTGAGGCCTATGCTCCACATGGTAATCATATTGTGGCCCGGGAGCGGTGGGTGGAACCATAACTGGCCATCTGACTGTAACAAGCTGACCTTCACGATTGAATGCCTGTTCCATGGTGTGAGGCCTTGTAGGAGGAACGGTGCCATCCGAGACGATTGGCGTCAAGGTGACTTCAGCATTCTCATTAGCTTCAGGCTCCACATTGTCTTCAGCCATGACTGAGACACTGGCTTCAGTGGCGTTGTTGGTGGCAGCCTCAGGGTTTTCAACCTCCATCTGATCAAGGACTGGAGGGTCAGGCACAATCACATTCTCCTCAAGAATGACTTGATCACTAGCTGGGGGAGTGGCAACTCTTTCTTCTTCTCTTTCTTCTTCTTTGTCTTCATCGGCTGATGCAGCCGGAATGTCTTTAGCAACTTTGGCTTCGGACTCAGAGGCATTCGCGGCAGGGGTGGCTTCAGGAAACACTTGATGTGCGACTGAGCTTTGTTGCACTTCCCCTTCTGGAATTCTTGACATGGTGACCTGTGGCCTGGGGACTTTGCGAAGCCTGCGAAACGCTGGCGACACCTTTGGTGAGGGAGTGGTCTGTACCATGTAGTTGTCATCGTCAAGCACCGGAGAGGTGACTTGAGGTGGTGTTCTTGGTGTTTCATGATGTACTGCGGTGTCTTGCTGTTGGCGCTCGACCCATGAGTCGTCTTGAGCGATTGGCGTCAATGGACGACCAATGCTCATGAGTTCACTGCTCGTTAGAGCAGGCGATGATACCGACTGGACTAGAGCTGAGGAAGGACTACCTCATCATCAACATTGTCTTCATGACCAATGTCTTCAGCTGTATTGGGGTCAGCAGCTGGAACTTCTTCAATAGCATGAGCCTCTGCGGAAGCACGCTCATGGATCACAAGACGATGCTCTTGGTTTGTCGAGGCAGGAAGAGCGACGGAGATAGGTTCAACAATGAGGGGCTCTGGGGTAGCAGCACGACCTTTCTTCGAAGACTTTGTCTTCATTTTCTTCTTGGATGGAGCACTATCAGAAGTGTCTTTGTGCTTACGCTTCCTGGCTTCGGCTTCTGCTGCCCTTGTTTTCTTCATCTCTGAAGCTGCTGAGGTGACCTTAGGCTTCGAGCCAGTCATACTGGCAGGAAAGACAATGCGAGGTTCTTCCTGCCTTGGTGCTTCAGTTTGGGCCGCAGCAGACTTCTTCTTTTGCTTGGCAGCCATCCTGGGGTCGATGCCAGGACGCCCAAGAGCCTTTCGCTCTTCAGCTTCATTGTGGGCTTGAACACACTTCTGCGCATAATACTTCATGCGCTCCCAAGAGCCTTTGGCTTCTTCCCTCTTCTTGTGGGCTCTTCCTTAAGATCATGCAGCGTCTTCGTGATGATTTGCACATTTGCCACGCTGAGCTTGGCCATATGCTTCTTGAAATGCGCCTTCTCATGATCAATCTTGTTCTTGAGCTCGACGATTTTCTGAGCCAAGGCCAATTCGTTGGCAATGACTCCGTGGAATGTCACGCTGATGTCCACGGGCAGCTGAAGGTCATCAATACTGATGCTCTGGTCATCAAAACACTCATCAATGAAGTTGTTCAAAATATCAACATCAAAGAGGGGCAGATCATTGAAGATCTCCACCTCTTGCTTGCTCTTGATCAGCATCTCAAGTGCTTCATCACTAAGATCATCACTAGATAGATCAATGGTGTCTTCCTCGTTGCGTAGAACAGCAGCACGAGTCAGTTCATGCCCAGAAATCTTCTTGGGCTTCCTGGTCTTCTTGGAGACACGAGACGAATCTTCAGACTGCACACTGGGTTCAGGAGGTGCAGTCTTCAATGGCTTTATAGTCGAAGCTTTTGGTGTGGCAGAGGGCTTCGAAGCTTTTGACTTCTTTTTCTTCTGCTTCGGTGAAGCTGGCGCATCCTTGGAGTCTAAGTCATCAGCTGATTGCTCCACTGTGGCCCTCTGAGAAGCAATGTGGGAGAGGAGCCCATTGAGGCTAGTGAAGGGGCCGATGACATTCGGATTGGCATCGCGAGTGCCATCCTGTCTAGGAGCAGACGGACTAGGGTTGAAGTTGAGCCCAAAATCCCTTTTGGTCTTGGCAGCTGACTCTTTGTCGAACAAATAATTGCGCTTGAAAAGATTGTCTTCGCGACACCATAACATGGATGATGGGTCGGCATTCTCAGGCTTCGGTCCTCGGACCATGCACGGATAGAAACCTTGGGCAATAGCTTCAGGCTTCGATTTTGGCTGCAGATTTTTGTACAGAATATCGCCCCATGGGCGCTTGATGGCGTTCTTCTCAGCATACTCAGCAGTGACAAAGTTATATTTGAACCACTGCTCTGCCCAATATCTTCGAATCCATTGGATTTGGGTCTTGTGCTGATTGTAGTTCTCCTCAGGATCAGTTTTGTACAATTCATGTAGATCCGGAGGCAGATCTAGAGCTGTATTGCCTCGGCGCTGCCTGCCACCCTTCCTAGCAGACTTCTCTGCGACCATGATATTTAAGCAGATAGGCTTCAGAACAGTGAAAGGCTTCCCTCTACTAGATAGACAAGAACTGGCTTCGGGAGAGTGAATATGATGCTGTAAGAACTCTGCAAATGAATGCAGACTATGAGAACCAAGGGATTCTCCCACGGACATGTACCTGTGATAGCATTAAAGGTGCGAGGGAAGGGGAAGAGGTCATATGCATTCTCAGAAGATTTTGAAGATAAATCAGCTTGAAGACATTGACCTCATAGAGCGAAGACATTCAGTTATTTGAAGAGAGTCGGTTCCAGATTTGTACGAATCCATGAATAAGTACAAGTGAGGAATCCAACTAGTTATGAAGCATAAGTGAATATCCTTTGCATGATATGAGATGCAGACAAAGACAGACCCAGATTTGAAAGTCTAGAAACCACTTTTGGTTGGAGTTGATGGATTTGACGGATCAAAAAGATAGTGAAAAGTGAGATTTAATTACCGCTGACGAACTGCTAGACATGGCAGAGAAAGAAGCCGAGCAGTTCAATCTCCCGCGCCCTAACTTGGCGGCGGAAGACACCTACGGCGGTAGCGGAGAGGACGAGGTCCACGGCCGGCGTGAGGATGGCGTCGAAGAAGTCGCGGCAGCTAAGCGCTTCATCTCCGGCGTCGTCGCGAGCTAGCGGAGGCGCTAGGGTTTGAGCGAGGTGGCAAGATGGAAGAAAGGACAATGACCGCGCGGGGTGAGTATTTATAAGGTAGAGGGTTGCACAGCGTAATTACGTAGGTGCCCCTGGCGGTTCACATCTGATGGAGACGTGGCGGGCATGCAACTCATTGAAAGTTGTTCCATGTTCCCACGCACGCCTGGTTTGTCGGGTGGTCGTTCTGGCTTCTCCGGGATTCAGGCAAAAGAGATATATCATTGAAAGCAGTTTCAAATGTGTGTCTCTGTATCTTCAGCTGACAAGGATGCAGTGAAGACATTCGACAGGTTTCAATAGAATACATATGACTAGATAGATATAGTTTGAGGAAGAAGCACAGAAGGGGGTTAGGGTCCGATCACATCCACTTAGTTCAGAAAAATGGCAAGTTCGAAGACATAGCTATAAGTGAATGTTGTAGAGGACATAACACCATATATATAAACACTATTCTGATCACGGGATCGCGAGCTTGAACTTCCCTCTATACGAACCCGACCATCGGGCTATCTTCTCAACTGTGCCTTCTACCGCGAGTTTTTCTGATCATTCGTGTTGTTTGTGATGTAAGTGTAATGTGGGCACGTTTTTTAGAATCTAAATGCTTGTTTTGATTCGGAATCTAGCACCACTACAAAAATAATACACTTCCGTGATGATACTTGTTTGTCACAGTAGGTCACGTTTTCTTTCATGCATGTACATCCATGACAAATTTATGACAGAATCAAGATAGTCATACTTGTGCTGTCGTAGAAGTGTTCCATGACATTACCAAAATTATCATCACGGAAGTGTCCACTTCCATGACGGTAAATCGCGCGTCACAGAAGTGCTTTCGTCAAGGGTGACCGACACGTGGCATCCACCGTAACGGAACGCCGTTAAGCTATCGGGTCCGGTTTTGGATCCGATAACCCGTTAATAGCCCCGACCAATGGGGATTTTCCACGTGTAAAATCATCATTGGCTGGAGGGAACACATGTCGGCTCGCCGCTGGGACAGATGTCATCCACTCATTGGACCCAAAGCGCCTATGATACATCGACATGTGGCACGGCCCAACAGAGGCCCATTCCTGTGAAAAGGCCGGCCCGTTTGACTTGGTCAAAAGGTGGTGGGCCGGCCCACGGCAAGCCTGTTAACGGCTTGTTCGCATATAGCCCATTTATAGCCCGCTAACCCAAGGCCCGTTTACGGCCTATCCGAATTAGGCCCCGTAGCGTCATCTGGGCCATCCAATATAATTCCAGCCCGTTTTAACTTCCGGCCCATGTGTGGCCCTTGATGTCTTTCGGCCCATATGAGGCCCTTAGTAACCCTCGGCCCATTAACGACCCGTGGTAAAACTGGCCCGTAATGAACAGTGTATCACTTTATACCATTAACGGCCCATTATACCGTTGGGCCGTTTCCAGCCCATGTTATCTTTCAGCCTTCTCAGGGCCCATTTATTCCTGGGATCATTTCCAGTATTCGTTTACTTTCGGCCCGTTAGTGTCATTTTCTACCCGTGGGCCAAATTCAGCCCGTGGTTACAGTCGGCCCATTTGTGGCCCGTTAATACGTTGGGCAGTTTTCATAGTGTCATCAAATACGGCCGATTAACGATGGTCCGTTATGGTCGGCCCATGAACGGACGATTTCAACTCTAGCCCATTTACGGCCATAATGTGGTCTGTTTTTGGCCCATGTTTGGCTAACCGATCATACGGCCCGTAGAAGGCCCATTGATGATACGGCCCGTAGAAGGCCCATTGTGTCTACGGCCCGTATAAGGCCTATTGTTTCTACGCCCCGTAGAAGGCCCATTGTTTCTACGACCCTTAGAAGGCCCATTGTTTCTACGGCCCGTAGGAGGCCCATGTTAACTATAGTAAATATGTAGCTCATGGTTAATGTGGCCTAGTTTTAAAAAATAGGCTATTGCGGCCACTAGCAAACTGCAGAAAAAGAACTGCACTGACTACAAGAAAACAAATAAACAAGACAATAAGGAAATAAATAGGCAAGCAACTTACGCTAGGCTATCACGACTATTACACATATTACATCCACTGGGCATCAAAGTTCGCCACCAGTGCAAATATAGGGAACAAAGCAGCATATAAACACCGCAGCAAAACAAGTCCAGAACTGAAACCACTTCAGAAGAGCTCAAGAAACAATATCCTGGGTACCCATAATGCTGGCAAGATGCTTAGAAAGCTTATTAACTTTCTCTTGTTTGGCGCTTAAATCCTCCAGCACTTGTTGTTGCACCAGAAAGTATGCATCTGAATTCTGCAGGGACTTCCTCAGTCCTTTGGCTTCCTGTCGCGTAACATCTGATCGATGTCTTTCAACTTGAAGTTGAGACTCAAGAAGCCAAACTAATTCAGGCAGCGACTTCCAAGAGCTGGTGCCAGCAGTAGTAGCCAGTAACTCGAACACTACATCGAGACAGGACTTTGGGGTTGTCTCAGTGTCTTCAATATAGTTTTTATCAGCTTTCTTGGAGACCAACAGGGATGTCTCACTATCTTGAACCTTATCTGCATTACTTCCTGTACCATTGCATAACGGGGTACTCTTCTCCAATATTTTATCCGCATTCTAAAAGAGAAACAAACAAACACATCATAGGTTTACAATGTAGTATATGAAACTCATTTTGGTAAACCAGTTCAGTAGTAAGGTGGACAGGATAACAGCATGAAACAAACATATATCTATGTAGTATGGTCACTGTATGGTCTATATCATTCTAGTTTATGTTGCCAAATCAAGATAGATACAGTTCGAATCATATCTATTTAAGACAAAGCAGCTTAGACAGAATATAAGTGTGGGAAACTACACAGCAATAACAACACTTGTAAGGTGCATGGCATGAGAATATAACTGTTTCTTCAATTGAAACTGAAATTAACATAGAGCAAGTTACAACAGCAAACACATTAAAGAAATAGGTTTAAAACATACCTGTTGCGCCATTGGAGTTTCAATTGCATTCTTCAAATTTGAAATTAGTTGGTATGAGTAAATACAGTGATGCAAGAGTAAAGTAGTATGAACCATAGCTACGGAACCTGGCCTGAGAACAATTATTCTTCTACTTTAAGCGTTGACTTGGGGTTCGGAGTGGTGGTCCTCGTGCTTTGGGCACTGCAGTTGCCTTACTAACTGCTCGTGTTTGGGTGCTCTATGGTGGAGATGGTGCTGTGTCAATGGGAACTGGGTTACTATCTGCTGGGGTTGGGGTTAGAAGGGGTGTAGCTGGTTCTCTGTCCAACTAGGTAGGGGTACAATCTGCGTGAGTCTGGGTTATGTGTGGTGGGGCTGGTTCTTGGGCAAGTACAACCGTGGTTCTATCTCCATCAACAGGTAGCACGATCTTTTCTGAAGACCGTGTTTTTACTCCCACAGATACTGCCATCACCCCCTCCAATTGAAATGGATGATAAACAAGAAAAGTAATTGAATGTACAGACATTGTAAGATAGACAGGTGCAATGGATAATAGGGAAGAAAACAGTGCATGAAATAATTCACATTTATGTTGTCTAACCAAACAGAATAGTAGGACATAATTTCACATATATGATGGCTAATTAAACAGGATAGCATGACACAATTTCACATGTATGATGGCTAACTAAACATGATAGAATGACATACTTCAAAATATGATGACTATGTAAACAGGATGACATGATATAACTATACGATGTGTCTATTAAAGTGGTTGGCATGCCATAAATCACAAACATGCCGTCGATGGAAACATGATGGCATGATATAATTCACGGATAGAATGACATAATTCAAAATATGATGACTATGTGAACAAGATGAGATGATATAACTATATTATGTCTTTAGAAAATGGGTTGGCATGCCATAATTCAGATACATGCTGTCTATGTAAACATCATGGCATGATATAATTCAAATATATGATTTATATGCTAAGGAAGTGAGCAGAGGGCAATCGCATATATGATGTGTCAACTAAGGAGATGGCATTCAATATCCTATATATGATGTAAAAACTAAGCATTGCAATACAACATATGCATGACATGAGTAATATAACCCTGCCAAGTTTGAGCATACACCTCAAGGGGATAATAGGACTGGTCATCTGCCTCTGAATCCTCCTCTGAAGAGCTATCTGTAACCAGCAAGATATCTGCTTCACCAGGTAGCATTGTCTGCTCTGAAGACCTTGTTTTCACTCCAGATTTCTCCATCACCAATTCAAATGGCTGATGCACAGGAAGAGCAGTTGAATATACAAACATTGTCGACAAAAGCAATGAGAAATACAAAAAAGGATGGCATGATATAATTCACAGATATGACGCTTGGCTAAACAGCATGGCATTGCATAATTCACATATATAATACCTTGAAACAAGATAGCATTGCATAATTCATATATATAATGTCTTGCAACAAGATGGCATTGCATAATTCACATATATGTTAATTAGACACTAAACAGGTGGCATTCACACAAAGCATGTCTAAACTAAGCAAATGGCATAGCAATGCAACATACCATACGCACGATATGAGCATCATA
>NC_057799.1:199567750-199569825 GCF_018294505.1 Triticum aestivum
CTCTCTCTGAATCCTCCTCTGATTAGCTATCTGTAACCAGCAAGACATGCGCTTCGTCAGATAGCATTGTCTGCTCTGAAGACCTTGTTTCCACTCCAGATTTTTCCATGACCGTGCCGAATGGCTGATGCATAGGAAGAGTAATTGAATGTACTAAAATTGTTGACAAATTTAACACGTAATAAAAAATGATGTCATGATATAATTCACATATAAGATGACTGGCTAACCAGGGTGGCATTGCAAAATTCACATATATGATGCCTGACTAAACAAGATGGCGTTGCATGATTCACATATACGATAAAGAAACTAAACAGCTGGCATTGACACAAAGCATGTCTAAACTAAGCAGATGACATCTTTGATGTATACAGTAAGAAATGCAAGGCACCATATGCATGATATTACCAACATCAGCATGCCAAGTTAGAGCGAAGACCTCATGGGGTAAATAGGAGTGGTCTTCTGCTTCTGAATCCCCCTCAGAACAGTTATCTTCCTCTTGATTACGATCCGAAATGGGTGGAGGGGGGGCTGCCTTTGCGCCCACCATGGAGCGACGTCTGCATGAAATTTTATTGCCATGCAAGGCTCGTCTCTTTTGCTCTACATGTTCAGTCCCATTGTGTACAATAACTGACATGCATAGGAATAAAACATAGTGAGATTATGTAAGGAGTGCATGAACAAATCCAGAGTGATGGTAGCAAACTATGGATCGACCCAAAACAAATGATAGCAGGCAGATAATAGCTTTAGTTAAAAAATACAGATAATGGCTCCTTTAATGTTTGTTTGCACCCAACATGAAACTCATAGTAGACACCCGAGATTAACCAGATAGTAGACAGATAGTACTGATTGCTGCCCCAATATGTACCCCACAACCATTTAAAAACTCAAGTTTCAGCATAAGTTTGGACCTGAGTCGGAGTCTAATAGGTGAACATGACGATAGAGTAGCATGTCATCATATTAAGCGATGCATAACGTAAGCAGACACGAAAGAGTGCAACCTCTCTTGCGGACCCGTGTAGTCCTCAAGGTCATTTGCTCAGTTGATGATGGTAATGCAGTTGTCGTGGCTGCCGGCGGCGGGGAAGAAGATCTGAGGCGGGGAAAGACAGTCTGGAGAGCGGATCCCTGCTGTGGTGAACCCTTCCGTCGTTGGAGCAGCTGAGCTGGGGTGGAACACAGCACCGCAGGAGCAGGACAAACCACACAAGGTTTTCTTTGACACATATCTGTAACAGAAGTAATTGTGTAAGGGCATGTTTGAATTTGAGGATTCTAACAATGCAGGGATAGGAAATAGACAGGAATAGGATAGGAATGCACGTGCAAAACAGAGAATTTAAAAACACAGGATTTCTGCCAATCTGGGTGTTTGGTTCACAAGAATTGGAAGATCACAGGATGCAAAGAAGCATGTTGAGATTAAGTCAAACCACAAGAAGTGTACAACCTCTTTGGCGACGCCATGTCGATCTCAGCGTGATTGGGTTGGTCGGTGAGGATGCTCTGGCTGACTTGGCTGTCGGAGGAGGGGAAGAAGATCTTAGGCGTCTGGAGATGGAGCCCGAGGTACTGCTCCACTGTGATGGAGGGTTTTGTCATTGGAGCAGCTCCAGTGAGTAGTACGACGCCGAGGCTGAAGCAGGACAAGAGAGACAACATTAACCTGAGTGGAATTCTAATAGCATCTCCAATAGATGACGTAAAATACATAACCACAAAGTGCTAGATGTATACATCAGCCGCTCATCTCTGAACTTAACTGTCGAAACTGAATTTAACTATCGAAACTGAACTTAACTGTCGAAACTGAATTTTGCCGTCGAAACTGAATTTTACTGTCGAAAGTGGACGCACTAGAGGTGAGGCTACAAGTCAGTCGACTGACTTTTTCATCTCTGGTCAGTCGATTTTGCATCCATTGGATACGAAATCAAGGGCCTGCAGTTCATCTTCAACCTCCACCCCCCTGTGCCGCCAGCCACCACCGGCCAAACAGCCGCCCCCCGCCGCCCGCGGCCGGCGGTGCGCCGCCCCGCCCGCCCCGAAATCACTCC